>NW_006409061.1:122958-124870 GCF_000296735.1 Chrysochloris asiatica | reverse complement strand
TACAGGGTTTCCGAGGGTGTAAATCCTTACGGGAGTAGAAAGCCTCATCTTTCTCCCGCGGAGCGGCTGGTAGTTTCGAACCGCTGACCTTACGGTTCGCAGCCCGATTCGTAACCACTACGCTACCAGAGCTCAGTAAATAGACAAGTAGGAATCATATGCCTTGTAGCTAGAAGTCTGTATATTGAAATGTTGCGCTACATTTCCATGTAGCTATCTCTCTGTATATAAACATATTGGACTTGTCTGGCATGTCGCTAGGTCTTTGTATATGAGTATTTTGGAATGATCTACCCATGTAGTTTGCTCTCAGTATATGGACATTTTAAACTCATTTGCCTTGTAGCTAGATCTCTGTACATGGGTACGTTAGACTGATCTGCCAAGTTGGTAGCTCTCTATACATGAACATATTGCACTCGTCTGCCATGTAGCATGCTCTCTGTACATTGACATGTTGGACTGTTCTACAAAGTAGGCAGCTCTCTGTATCTGAACATATTGGAATTGTCTGCCATGAAGCTAGCTCTCAGGATATAGTCAAGTTGAAATCATTTGCCTTGTAGATAGAATTCTATATATGGAAATGTTACACTACCCTACCAAATAGCTAGCTCTCTTTATATGAACATATTGGACTTGTCTGCCATGTAACTAGCTCTCAATATATGGACATGTTGCACTATTCTGCCATGTAGGTAGCTCACAGAATATGAACACGTTGGAGTCATCTGCCCTGTAGCTTGAACTCTGTATATAGAAATGTTGCACTGCTCTGCCATGTAGCTAGGTCTCTGTATATACACTAGTAGGACTCACCTGCCTTGTAGCTAGTACCCTATATATGGACATGTTGGACTACTCTGAAATGTATCTAGAGCTCTGTATATGGACATTTTGGACACAACTGATATGTAGCTAGAACTCTGTATATGGAAAAGTTGCACTACGTCACCATGTAGCTAGCTCTCTGTATATGAACATATTGGAATTGTCTGCAATGTAGCTAGCTCTCAGTATATGGACATGTTGCACTACCCTGCTAGTTCTCTGGATATAGACAAGTTGGACTCATCTGCCTCATAGCTAGAATTCTGTATATGGAAATGTTGCACTACCCTGCCAGGTAGCTAGCTCTCAGTATATAGAGAAATTGGACTCATCTACCTTGTAGCTAGAACTCTGTATATGGAAATGTTGGACTATCCTGCCATGTAGCTAGCTCTCTGTATATAGACAAGTTGGGCTCATCTGCCTTGTAGCTTGATTTTCGTATATGGAAATTTTTGCACTAGGCTGCCATGAGGTAACTCTCTGTATATAGACATTTTGGACTCATGTGCCTTGTAGCTTGCTCTCTGTACATGGATAAGATAGACAGATCTGAAAAGTAGGTAGCTTTCTGGATATGAACATATTGGACTTGTCTGCCATATAGCTAACTATATGGCAGGGGAGTGCAACATTTCCATATACAGAGTTCTAGCTACAAGGCAGAGAGGTCCAACTTGTCTATATACTGAGAGCTAGCTACATGGCAGACAAGTTCAATATGCTCATATACAGAGAGCTACCTAGTTGGCTAGTTTTAGCTACAAGGAAGATGAGTAAAACTTGTCTATATGGAGAGAGCTAGCTACATGGCAGAGTAGTGCAACATTTCCATTTACAGAGTTCTACCTACATGGCCAATGTGCCCAACGTGTCCATATACTGAGAGCTAGCTACATGGCAGACAAGTCCAGTATATTCATATACAGGGTACTAGTTACATAGCAAATAAGTCCAACATGTCCATATACTGAGAGCTAGCTACATGGCAGAGGAGTCCAATATGTTCAGGTACAGAGAGCTACCTACTTGGGGGATCATTCCAACATATCCATGTACAGAGAGCTAAGTACATGGCAGA
>NW_006409061.1:120188-122710 GCF_000296735.1 Chrysochloris asiatica | reverse complement strand
CAAGTCCAATATGTTCATATACAGAGAGCTACCTACTTGGCAGATCAGTCCAACATATCCATGTACAGAGAGCTAGCTACATGGCAGATGAGTCCAAAATTTCCATATAAAGAGAGCCAGCTACATGGCAAGGTAGTGCAACATTTCCATATACAAAGTTCTAGTACAAGGTAGATGAGTCCAGCTTGTCTATAAACAGTGTGCTAGCTATATGGCAGAGTAGTGCAACATTTCCATATACAGAGTTCTAGATACATGGCAGATATGTCCAACAAGTCCATATATTGAGAGCTAACTACATGGCAGACAAGTCCAATATGTTCAAATAAAGGGTACTAGTTACATGACAAATGAGTTCAACATGTCCAGATACTGAGAGCTAGCTGCATGGCAGACAAGTCCAATATGTTCATATACAGAGAGCTACCTACTTGGCAGAATAGTCCAACATATTCATGTACAGAGTTCTAGCTACAAGTCAGGTGAGTACAACTTTTCTATATTCACCTTGCTAGCTACATGGCAGAGTAGTGCAACATTTCCATATACAGAGTTCTAGTTACATGGCAGATGTGTTCAACGTGTCCATATTCTGAGAGCTAGCTACATCACAGACAAGTCCAATATGTTCATATACAGAGAACTACCTACTTGGCAGATCAGTCCAACATATCCATGTACAGTGATCTTGGCAGATGTGTCCAAAATATCCATATACAGATTTCTAGCTACATGGCAGGGTAGTGAACATTTCCATACACAGAGTTCTAGCTTCAAGGCCGATGAGTTCAACTTGTCTATATACAGAGAGTTAGCTACAAGGGGGAGCAGTGTAACATTTCCATACACAGAGTTCTGGCAACATGACAGAAGTGTTCACCTTGTTCATATACTGAGAGTTAGCTGTATGGCAGATAAGTCCAATATGTTCATATACAGAGAGCTACCTACTTGGCAGATCAGTCCAACATATCCATGTTCAGAGAGCTAGCTATATGGCAGATGAGTACAAAGTGTCCATATACAGAGAGCTAGCTTTATGGAAGGGGAGTGCAACATTTCCATATACAGAGTTCTAGTTACAAGGCAGATGATTCCTACTTGTCTATATACAGAGATCTAGCTACATGGCAGAGTAGTGCAACATTTCCATATACAGAATTCCCGTGACATGGCAGATGAGTCCAACATATCCATGTACAGAGAGCTAGTTACATGGCAGACAAGTCTAATATATTCATATACAGAGAGCTACCTACTTTGCAGATCAGCCCAACATATCAATGTTCTGAGAGGCAACTACATGGGAGATGAGTCCAAAATTTCCATATACAGAGATCTAGCTTCATGGAAGGGTAGTGCAACATTTCCATATACAGAGTTCTAGCTACAAGGCAGATGAGTCCAACTTCTCTATCTACAGCGAGTTAACTACTTTGCAGGGTCGTGTATCATTTCCATATACAGAGTTCTAGCTATGTGGCAGATATGTCGAATGTGTCCATACACTGAGAAGCAGCTAAATGGCAGTCGAGTCTAAAATGTCCATATAGAGATGTAGCTTTATGGCAGGGTAGTGCAACATTTCCATGTACACAGTTCTAGCTAAAAGTCACATGAGTATAACGTGTCTACATACATAGAACTAGCTACATGGCAGAGAAGTGCAACATATCCAAATACAGAGGTCTAGTTTCATGGCAGACAAATCCAATATGTTAATATACAGAGAGCTATCTACTTGGCAGATTAGTCTAACATATCCATGTACAGTGAGCTAGCTACATGGCAGACGAGTCCAAAATGTCCATATACAGATATCTAGCTACATGGCAGGGTAGTGTAACATTTCCATATACAGAGTTCTAGCTACAAGGCAGATGAGTCCAACGTGTTAATATACTGAGAGCTAGCTACATGGCAGACAATTCCAAAATGTTCTTATTCAGAGAGCTACATACTTGGCAGATCAGTCAACCATATCCATATACAGAGTTCTAGCTACAAGGCAAATGAGTCCAACTTGTCTATATACAGAGCTAGCTACATGGCAGAGTAGTGCAACATTAACATATACAGAGTTCTAGCAACATGGCAGATTTCTTCATCGTGTTCATATACTGAGAGTTAGCTATATGGCAGACAAGTACAATATGTTCATATACAGAAAGCTACCTACTTGACAGATTATTCCAACATATCTATGTACAGGGAGCTAGATACATGGTAGATGAGTCCAAAATGTCCATATACAGAGAGCTTGCTTTGTGGCAGGGTTGTGCAAAATTTCCATATAGAAAGTTCTAACTACAAGTCAGATGAGTCCAACTTGTCTATATTCAGAGAGCTAGCTACATGGCAGAGTAGTGCAACATTTCCATGTACAGAGAGCTAGCTACAAGTCAGACAAGTCTAATATGTTTATATACAGAGAGCTACCTACTTTGCAGATCGGCCCAACATATCCATGTACTGAGAGCTAACTACATGGCAGATGAGTCCAAAATTTCCATATACAGAGA
>NW_006409061.1:117564-119756 GCF_000296735.1 Chrysochloris asiatica | reverse complement strand
TCCAAAATATCCATGAACAGAGAGCTAGCTACATGACAGACTAGTCCAAAATGTCCATATAAAGAGAGCTAGCTACATGACAGGGGAGTGCAACATTTCCATTTACAAGGCAGATGAGACCAACTTTTCTATATACAGACAGAGAATTACACATCAAAGTAGTGAAACATTTCCATATACAGCGTTCTAGCTACATGGCAGATGTTTCCACCGTGACCAAATACTGAGAGCTAGCTACATGGCAGACAAGTCCATTATGCTCATATACAGAGAGCTACCTACTTGGCAAATCAGTCGTACCTATTCATGTACAGGGTTTTATCTACAAGGCAGATGAGTACAACTTGTCTATATACAGAGAGCTAGCTACAAGGCAGACTAGTGCAACGTTTCCATATACAGCGTTCTATCTACATGGCAGATGTGTCCAACGTGTCCATATACTGAGAGCTAGCTACATTGCAGACAAGTCCAAAATGTTCATATACAGGGTATTAGCTTCATGTCAAATGAGTTCAATATGTCCATATACTGAGAGCTAGCTACATGGCAGATGAGACCAATATGTTCATATACAGATAGCTACCTACTTCACAGATCACTCCAACATATCCATGTATAGAGAGCTAACTAAATGGCACGTGAGTCCAAAATGTCCATTTTCAAAGAGCGAGCTACATTTCAGGGTAATGCAACATTTCCATATACAGAGTTATTTCTACAAGGCAGATGAATACAACTTGTGTATATAGAGAAAGCTAACTACATGTCAGGATAGTGCAACATTTCCATATACAGAGTTTTGCTACATTGCAGATGTGTCCAACATGTCCATATACTGAGAATTAGCTACATGGCAGATCAGTCCAAAATATCCATGCACAGAGAGCTAGCTACATGTCAGACAAGTCCAAAATGTCCATATACAGGGTTCAATCTAAATGCAGATGAGTCCAAAGTGTTCATATACTGAGAGCTAGGTACATGGCAGCGTAGTCGAACATGTTCATGTACAGAGTTCTAGCTACATGGTAGATATGGTCAGCGTGTCCATATACTGAGAGCTAGCTACATGGCGGACAAGTCCAATATGTTCACATACACAGAGCTACCTACTTGGCAGATCAGTCCAACATATCCATGTAGAGAGAGAGAGAGATACATGGAAGACGAGTCCAAAATGTCCATATACAGAGAGCTAGCTACATGGCACAGTAGCTCATCATTTCCATATATAGAGTTCTAGCTGCATGCCAGATATGTCCAATGTGTCCATATGCTGAGAGCTTGCTACATGGCAGACAATTCCAATATGTTCATATACAGAGAGCTACCTACTTGGCAGATCAGTCCAACATATCCATGTACAGGGTTATAGCTTCAAGTCAGATGAGTACAACAATTCTATAAACAAAGAGCTAGCTACATGGCAGAGTAGTGTAACATTTCCATATACAGAGTTCTAGCTACATGGCAGTTGTTTCCAACGTGTCCATGTACAGAGAACTCGCTACATGACAGTCAAAAATATCCATACACAGAGAGCTAGCTGTATGTCAGACAAGTCCAAAAGTCCATCTACAGAGAGTTAACTGTGTGACAGAATAGTGCATCATTTCCATATACAGAGTTCAAGCTACATGGCACATAAGTCCAAAGTGTTCATATTCAGAGTTCTAGCTACATAGCAGATGTGTCCAAAGTGTCCATATACTGAGGGCTAGTTACATGGCAGGAAAGGCCAGTATGTTCATACACAGAGAGCTACCTACTTGGCAGATCTGTCCAACATATCTATGTACAGAAAGCTAGCTACATGGCAGATGAGTGCAAAATTTCCATATAAAATGTGCTAGCTACATGGCAGAGTAGTGCAACATTTCCATATACAGAGTTCTAGCTACAATGCAGATGAGTCCAACTTGTCTATATTCAGTGTGTTAGCTATATGGCAGAGTAGTGCAACATTTCCATATACAGATTTCTAGATACATGGCAGATGTGTCATGGTGTCCATATTTTGCAGACCGTGTAAGACTGGTCAGAGGTTCGAGGCGCTATAGGACCGAGTGTAACAAATGAGGCCACTGGCAGTTAATGGCAAATTGTTTTTCATCTTAGTGTTCAGTTATATTTAGTTAATTCCAAACATGAGCCCTGGATGTCCACAGAGAAATGCAATATTCCCCTAA
>NW_006409061.1:114310-115600 GCF_000296735.1 Chrysochloris asiatica | reverse complement strand
GTCCAACATGTCCATATACTAAGAGCTAGCTACATGGCAGACAAGTCTAATATGTTCATATACAGAGAGCTACCTACTTGGCAGATCAGTCCGACATATCCATGTACAGAGAACTAACTACATGGCAGACAAGTCCAAAATGTCCATATACAGAGAGCAAGCTACACGGCAGAGTAGTACAACATGTCCATATACAGACTTCTAGCTACATGAAAGATGTGTCCACTGTGTCCATAACTGAGAGCTAGCTACATGGCAGAAAAGTCCAATATGTTAATATACTGAGAGCTACCCACTTGTCAGATCAGTCCAACATATCCATGTACAGAGAGCTAGCTACATGGCAGACGAGTCCAAAATGTCCTTATACATCGAGCTAGCTACAAGGCAGAGTAATGCAACATCTCCATATAGTTCTAGTTACAAGATAGATGAGTCCAACTTGTCTATATACACAGAGCTAGCTACATGGCAGAGCAGTGCAACATTACCATATACAGAGTTACAACTACATGGCAGTGGTGTCCAGCGTGTCCATATACGGAGAGCTAGTTACATGGAAAACAAGTCCAATATGTTCATATACAGAGAGCTACCTAATTGGCAGATCAGTCCAACATATCCATGTACAGTGATATAGGTACATGACAGACGAGTCCAAAATGTCCATATAGGAAGCTAGCTACATTGCAAGGTAGTGCAACATTTCCATATACAGAGTTCAAGCTACAAGGCAGATGAGTTCAACTTGTCGATATGCAGAGAGCTAGCTAATGGTAGAATAATGCAACATTTCCATATACAGAGTTCAAGCTAAAAGGCACATCAGTCCAATTTATCTATATACAGAGAGCGAGCTGCAAAGAAGAGTAGTGCAACATTTCCATATACATAGTTCTAGCTACATGGCAGATGTGTCCAACGTGTCCATATAATGAACGCTAGCCTCATGGTAGACAAGTCCAATATGTTCATATTCAGAGAGCTACCTACTTGGCAGTTCAGTCCAACATATCCATGTACAGAGTTCTAGCTACAAGGCAGATGAGTCCAACTTGTCTATATACAGAGAGCTAACTACATAGCAGAGAAGTTCAACATTTCCAAATACAGAGCTAGCTTCATAGCAGATGTGTCAAAAGCTTCAATATACTGAGAGCGAGCTACATTGCAGACAAGTCCAAAATGTTAATATACAGAGGGCTATCTACTAGGCAGATTATTTTAATATATCCATGTACGAGAGCTAGCTACATGGCAGATGAGTCCAAAATGTCCATATACAGAGAG
>NW_006409061.1:111200-112290 GCF_000296735.1 Chrysochloris asiatica | reverse complement strand
TCTAGTTACATGGAAGATTTGTCCAACTTGTCCATATACTGAGAGCTAGCTACATGGTAGACAAGTTCCTTACATTCATATACAGAGAGCTAACTGCTTGGCAGATCAGTCCAACATATCCCTGTACAGAGAGCTTGCTACATGGCAGACAAGTCCAAAATTTCCATGTACAGAGAGCTTGCCACAGGACAGGGTAAAGCAATATTTCCATATACAGAGTTCTAGCTGCATGGCAGATGAGTCCAACTTGTCTCTGTAAAGAGAGCTAGCTACATGGCAGAGTAGTGCAACATATCTTTATACAGAGTTCTAGTTACATGGCAGAGGTGTTCAGCGTGTTCATATAGTGAGTTAGCTACATGGCAGACGAGTCCAATATGTTCATATACAGAGAACTACCTACTTGGAAGATCACTCCAACATATCCATGTACAGAGAGCTAGCTAAATGGCAGACGAGTCCAAAATGACCATATATAAAGAGCGAGCTACATGTCAGGGTAATGCAACATTTCCATATACACAGTTCTTTCTACAAGGCAGATGAGTCCGACTTGTCTATATACAGAAAGCTAACTACATGACAGGGTAGTGCAACATTTCCATATACAGAGTTCTAGTTACATGGCAGATGTGTCCAACGTGTCCATATGCTGAGGGCTTGCAACATGGTAGACAATTCCAGTATGTTCATATACAGAGAGCTACCTACTTGTCAGATCAGTCCAACATATCCATGTACAGGATTATAGCTACCAGTCAGATGAGTACAATGATTCTATATACAGAGAGCTAGGTACATGGCAGAGTAGTGTAACATTTCCATATGCAGAGTTGTAGCTAAAAGGCAGATGTGTCTAACGTGTCCATATACTGAGAGCTATCTACATGGTAGACAAGTACAATATGTTCATATACAGAGAGCTATCTGCTTGGCAGATCAGTCCAACATATCCATGTACACAGAGCTAGACCAAAAAGGCTGTGGTTTTTGACCCTCATCAGTTAAGTATTTTAAGTCCTCTGCACTTTCAGCAAGCAAGAGTATATTATCTGCATATGGCTGGTTGTCAATGAGTCTTCCTCCAATC
>NW_006409061.1:109268-110500 GCF_000296735.1 Chrysochloris asiatica | reverse complement strand
TCAATAAAGCACAGGTGAACATCTTTCAGGTATTCTCAATTATCAGCCAAGGTCCATCTGACATCAGCAATGATATCCCTCATTCCATGTCATCTGAATCTGGGTTCTAGCTACATGGCAGACAAGTTCAAAATTTCCATGTACAGAGAGCTAGCTACATGGCAGGGTAGTGCAATATTTCCATATATAGACTTCTAGCTACAAGGCAGATGAGTCCTACTTGTCTATATACAGAGTGTTAGCTACATGGCAGAGTAGTGCAAAATTTCCATATGCAGAGTTCAAGCTTCATGGCAGATTTGTTCAACATGTTCATATTCTGAGAGTTAGCTACATGGCAGACAAGTCCAATATGTTCATGTACAGAGAGCTACTTACATGACAGATCAGTACAACATATTCATGTTCAGTAGGCTGGCTACATGGCAAACGAATCAAAAGTGTCCATATACAGAGAGCTAGCTTTATGGCAGCGTAGTGGAACATTTCCAGATACAGAGTTCTAGCTACATAGCAGATGTGTCCAACGTGTCCATATACTGAGAGCTACCTACATGGCAGAGTAGTCCAACATGTATATATACAAGATACTAGCTACATGGCACATGAGTCCAACATATCCATGTACAGAGAGCTACCTACATGTGAGACAAGTCCAAAATGTCCATATAGAGAGAGCTAGCTATATGGCAGGGTATTGCAACATTTCCCTATATAGTGTTCTAGCTACAAGACAAATGAGTGCATTTTGTCTATATACAAAGAGCTAACTACATGGCAGAGTAGTGCAACATTTCCATATACAGAGTTCTAGGTACATGGAATACGTGTCCAACGTGTCCATATACTGAGAGCTAGCTAAATGGTAGACAGGTCCAATACGTTCATATACAGAGAGATAACTGCTTGGCAGATCAGTCCAACATATCCATATACAGAGAGCTAGCTGCATGGGAGATGAGTCCAAAATGTCCATATACTGAGAGCTAGCTATATGGTGACCCAACAGAATGCGGAAATCATTGGAAAATCTCTTTGATATTTCAAGTGAGCAAAATTTTGCTAAAGGTAATACAGAAACGGCTACAATCATACATTGATAGAGAACTCCCAGAGGTTCAAGCTGGATTCAGAAGAGGTCGTGGAACAAGATATATCATTGCTGATGTCCGATGGATCTTAGCTCAAAGCAGAGAATATCAGAAGGATGTTTACCTGTGCTTTATTGACTA
>NW_006409061.1:98115-108601 GCF_000296735.1 Chrysochloris asiatica | reverse complement strand
TATATACATAGAAATAGCTATATGGCAGAGTAGTGAAACATTTCCATATACAGAGTTCTAGCTACATGGCAGATGTGTCCAACATGTCCATTTACTGAGCACTAGCTACATTGCAGACAATACCAATATTTTATATAAAGAGAGCTACCTACTTGGCAGATCAGTTCAACATATCCATGTACAGGGAGCTAGCTACATGGAAGACAAGTCCAAAATGTCCATATACAGAGAGCTAAACATGTCAGAGTAGTGCATCATTTCCATATAAAGAGGTCTAGCTACATGGCAGATGTGTCCAACATGTCCTTGTACTGAGAACTCACTTCATGGCAGGTCAGTCCAAAATATCCATACACATAGAGCTAGCTATATGTCAGACATATCCAAAAAGTCCATATATAGAGAGCTAACTGCATGACAGGGTAGTGCATCATTTCCATATACAGAGTTCTAGCTACATGGCAGATGTGGCCAGCGTGGACATATACTGAGAGGTAGCTACATGGCAGACAAGATCAATGTGTTCATATACAGAGAGTTACCTACTTGTCAGATCCCTCCAACATATCCATGTACAGAGAGCTAGCTACATGGAAGACGAGTCCACAATGTCCATAAACAGACAGCTAGCTACATGTCAGAGTAGTTCATCATTTCCATATACAGAGGCCTAGCTACATGGCAGATGTGTCCAACGTGTCCACGTACTGAGAACTCACTAAATGGCATATCAGTCCAAAATATCCATACACAGAGAGCTAGCTATATGTCAGACATATCCAAAAAGTCCATATATAGAGAGCTAATTGCATGACAGAATAGTGCATCATTTCCATATACAGAGTTCAAGCTACATGGCAAATGAGTCCAAAGTGTAAATATTCAGAGTTCTAGCTACATAGCAGATGTGTCAAACCTGATCATATGCTGGGAACTACCTACATGTCAGATGAGTCCAAAATGTCCATGCACAGAGAGCTACCTACATGGCATAGTAGTGCATCATTTCCATATACAGTGTTTCAACTACATTGCAATTGTGTCTCAAGAGTTTATATACTGAGAGCTAGCAACATGGCAGAGTAATCCAACATGTCCATATACTGAGTTGTTACTACATGGAAAAAGTGTTCCACGTGTCCATATACTGGGAGCTAGCTACATGGCAGATCATAACAAGATATCGATGCCCAGAGAGCTAAGTACATGCCACACAAGTTCAAAATGTCCACATACAGAGTGTTTGATACATGGCAGAGTAGTGCATCATTTACACATACAGAGAACAAGCTACATGAGTCCAAAGTGTTCACATACTGAGAGCTAGCTACATGTCAGAGTAGTCAAACATGTCCATATGCAGAGTTCTAGCTACGTAGCAGATGTGTCCCACGTGTCCATGTACTGAGAGCTAGCTACAAGGCAGACGAGTCCAAAATGTCCATATACAGAGAGCTAGCTACATGGCAAGGTAGTGCACCATTTCCATATACAGAGTTCAAGCTACATGGCCGATGTGTCAAATGTGTCAATATATTGAGAGCTACCTACATGGAAGACAAG
The DNA here is from genome assembly GCF_000296735.1 of Chrysochloris asiatica. Lineage (NCBI taxonomy): Eukaryota > Metazoa > Chordata > Mammalia > Afrosoricida > Chrysochloridae > Chrysochloris > Chrysochloris asiatica. Next base: position 107,038 of record NW_006409061.1, on the reverse strand, counting down.
TCAAATATGTTCATATACAGAGAGCTAACTCCTTGGCAGATCAGTCCAACATATCCATGAACAGAGAGCTAGCTATATGGCAGACAAGTCCAAAATGTCTATATACAGAGAGATAGCCACATGGCAGGGTAGTGCAACATTTCCATATACAGTGTTCTAGATACAAGGCAGATGAGTCCAACTTGTCTATATAGAGTGAGCTAGCTACATGGCAGAGTAGTGCAACATTTCCATATACAGAGTTCTAGATACATGACAGAAGTGTCCAATGTGTCCATACACTGAGAGCCAGCTCCATGGCAGAGTAGTCCAACATGCCCATATACAGGGTACTAGCTACATGGCAGATGAGACCAACAAGTCCATATACTGAGAGCTACCTATATGACAGACCAGTCCAATATGTTCATACACAGAGAGCTAGCTACATGGCAGGTTAGTGCAACATTTCCATATACAAAGTTCTAGCTAACTGGCAGATGTGACCAACGTGTCCATATACTGAGAGCTAGCCACATGGCTGACAAGTCCAATATGTTCATATACAGAGAGCTACCTCCTTGGCAGATCAGTCCAACATATCCATGTAAGAGAGCAAACTACATGGCAGACACTCCAAAATTTCCATGTACAGAGAGCTAGCTACATTGCGGGGTAATGCAACATTTCCATCTACAGCATTCTAGCTACAAAGTAGATGAGTTCAATTTGTCTATATACAGAGAGCTACCTACATGGCAGAGTAGAGCAACATTTCAATATACAAAGTTTAGCTACATGGCAGATGTGTCCAACGTGTCCATATACCGAGAGCTACCTACATGGCAGAGTAATGCAAAATTTACATATACAGGGTTCTAGCTACATGGCAGATATGTCCAAAGTGTCCATATATTGAGAGCTAGCTTCATGACAGACAAGCCATTATGGATATGTACAGAGAACTAGCTACATGGCAGGTTCGTGTAATATTTCCATACACAGAGTTCTAGCTACAAGGCATATGAGTCCAAATTGTCTATATACAGAGAGCTAAATACATGGTAGAGTAGTCCAACATGTCCATATACAGGGTACTAGCTACATGGCAGATGAATCCAATGTGTCCATACACTGAGAGCTAGCTACATGGCCGAAAATCAAATATGTTCATATACATAGAGCTACCTACTTGGCAGATCACTCCGATATATCCATGTGAAGAAAGCTAGCTTCATGGTAGACGATACCATAATGTCCATATACAGAAAGCTAGATACATGACAGGGAAGTGCAACATTTCCATATACAGAGTTCTAGCTACAATGCAGATGAGTCCAACTTGCCTATATACAGAGAGCTAACTACATGGCAAGGTAGTGCAACATTACCATATACAAAGTTCTAGCTACATGGCAGATGTGTCCAGTGTGTCGATATCCTTAGAGCTAGCTACATGGCAGACAAGTCCAATATGTTCATATACAGAGAGCTAGCTACATGGCCTGGTAGTCCAACATTTCCATATACAGAGTTCTAGCTACATGGCAGTTGTATCCAATGCATCCATATACTGAAAGCTAGCTACTTGGCAGATCATTCCAAAATATGCATGCACAGAGAGGTAGCTACATATAAGAAAAGTCCAAAATGTACAAATACAGAGCTAGATACATGGCAGACTGGTCCAAAATGTCCATATACAGAGAGCTAGCTATATGGCGGTGTAGTTCAACATTTCCATATACAGAGTTTTAGATACATGGCAGATGTGTCAAACGTGTGTATATACTGAGATCTAGCTACATGTCAGACAAGTCCAATATGTTCATATACAGAGAGGTAGCTACATGGAAGACAAGTCCAAAATTTCCATATACAGAGTTTTAGCTACAAGGCCCTTGAGTCCAACTTGTCTATGTACAGCGAGCTAGCTACATGGTAGAATAATGCAACATTTCCATATACAGAGTTTTAGCTACATGGCAGATGTGTCCTATGTGTCCATACACTGAGAGCTAGCTCCATGTTAGAGTAGTCCAACATGCCCATATACAAGGTACTAGCTACATGGCAGAAAAGTCCCACATGTCCATATACTGAGAGCTAGCTACATGACAGAAAAGTCCAATATGTTCATATACATAAAGCTACCTACTTGGCAGATCAGTCCAGCATATCCATGTAAATAGAGGTAGCTACATGGCAGACGAGTCCAAAATGTCCATATACAGAAAGTTAGCTACATGGCAGGGTCGTGCAACATTTCCATATACACAGTTCTAGCTACAAGACAGGTGAGTCCAACTTGTTTATGTACAGAGAGCTAACTACATGTCAGGGTAGTGCAACATTTCCATATACATAGTTCTAGCTATATGGCAGATGTGTCCAATGTGTCCATATACTGAGAGCTAGCTACATGGAAGGGTAGTGCAACATTTCCATATACAGAGTTCTAGCTACATTGCAGATATGTCCATCGTGTCCAGATACTGAGAGCTAGCTTAATGGCAGAGAAGTCCAACATGTTCATTTACAGAGAGCTAACTACTTGGCAGATCAGTCTAACATATCCATGTACAGAGAACTAGCTACACGGCAAATGAGTCAAAAATGTTCATATACAGAGAGTTAGCTACATGGCAGATGAGTTTGACGTGTCCATACACTGAGATCTAGCTACATGGCACAGTAGTCCAACATGTTCATATACAGGGTATTAGCTACATGGTAGATGAGTCCAACATGTCCATATACTGAGAGCTACCTACATGACAGACAAGTCCAATATGTTCATATACAGAGAGCTAGCTACATGTCATGGTAGTGCAACATTTCCATATACAAAGTTCTAGCTACATGGCAGATGTGTCCACTGTGTCCATGTGCTGATAGCTAGCTACATGGTATACAAGTCCAATATGTTCATATATAGAGAGCTACCTTAATGGCTGATCACTCCCACATATCCATGGACAGAGAGCTAGCTACATGGCAGACAAGTCCAAAATTTCCATGTACACAGAATTAGCTACATTGCAGGGTAGTGCAACATTAACATGTACAGATTTCTAGCTACAATGTAGATGAGTCCAACTTGTCTATATACAGAGAGCTAGCTACATGTCAGAGTAGTGCAACATTTCCATATACAAAGTTCTAGCTACAAGGCAGATGTGTCCAACATGTTCATATACTGAGAGCTAGCTACATGGCAGGGTAATGCAAAATTTTCATATACAGAATTCTAGCTAGATGGCAGATATGTGCAACGTGTCCATATACTGAGAGCTAGCTTCATGTCAGACAAGTCGAATATGTTCATACACAGAGAGCTACCTACTTGGTAGATCATTAGAACATATCCTTTTACAGAGAGCTAGCGACATGACAGACAAGTCCAAATGTCCATATACAGAGAGCGAGCTACATGGCAGGGATGTGCATTATTTGCATATACAGAGTTCTAGCTACAACAAAAATGAGTTCAACTTGTTTATATACAGAGAGGTAACTACATGGCAGAGTAGTGCATCATTTCCTATACAGAGTTCAAGCTACATGGGAGATGTGTCCAATGTGTCCATATCCTGAGAGCTAGCTACATGGCAGACAAGTCCTCTGTGTTCATATACAGAGAGCTAGCTACATGACAGGGTAGTGCAACATTTCTATATACAGAGTTCTAGCTACATTGTAGATGTGTCCAATCTGTCCATATACTGAGCACTAACTACATGGCAGAGTAATCCAATATGTCCATATACAGTGAACTAGCTACATGCCAGATGAATGCAACATGTCCATATACTGAGAGCTACCTACATGGTAGACAAGTCCAATATTTTCATATACAGAGAACTAGCTGCATGGCATGGTAGTGCAACATTATCATATTCAAAGTTCTAGCTACATGGCAGAGGTGTCCTAAGTATCCATGTACTGAGAGCTAGCTACATGGCAGACAAGTCCAATATGTTCATATACAGAGAGCTAAAGAATTGTAGCTATAATGTAGATGAGTCCAACCTGTCTATACACAGAGGGCAAGCTACATGGCAGAGTAATGCACTATTTCCATATACTAAGTTCTAGCTACATGGCAGATGTGTCCAATGTGTCCATACACTGAGATCTAGCTACATGGCACAGTAGTGAGAGCTAGCTACATGGCATGTTAGTGCAAATTTCCATATACAGAGTTCTAGCTTCATGGCAGATATGTCCAACGTGTCCATATACTGAGAGCTAGCTTCATGGCAGACCTGTCCAATACGTTCATATACAGAGAGCTACCTACTTGGCAGATCAGTCCAACATATCCATGTACAGAGAGCTAGCTACATGGCAGACGAGTCCAAAATATCCATATACAGAGAGCTAACTACATGGAAGTGTAGGGCAACATTTCCATATACAGAGTTCTCAGTACAAGGCAGATGAGTCCAACTTGCCTATATACAGAGAGCTAGCTACTTGGCAGAGTAGTGCATCATTTCCATATACAGAGTTCAAGCTACATGGCAGATGAGTACAAAGTGTTCATACACTGAGAGCTATCTACATGTCAGAGTACTTAAACATGTCCATATACAGAGTTCTAGCTACATGGCAGATGTGTCCAACGTGTCCATGCACTGAGTGCTAGATACATGGCAGGGTAGTACAATATTTACATATACAGAGTTCTGGCTACATGGCAAATATGTCCATCGTGTCCATATACTGAGAGCTAGCTTCATTGCAGACAAGTTCAATTTGTCCATATACAGAGAGCTACCTTCTTGGCAGATCAGTCCAACACATCCTTATACAGAGAATTAGATACATGGCAGAAAGGTCCAAAATGTCCATATACAGAGAGCTAGCTACACGTCAGGTTCATGCAACTTTTCCATATACAGAGTTCTAGCTACATGGCTGATGTGTCCTACATGTCCATATTATATACTGAGAAAGTTCCAAAATGTCCATATAGAGAGAGCTAGCTACATGTCAGGGTTGTGCAACTTTTCCATATACCGAGTTCTATTTATGTGGCAGATAAGTCTGAAATGTCCATATACAGAGAATTAGCTACACGTCAGGTTGATGAAACATTTCCATATACAGAGTTCTTGCTACATGGCAGATGTCTCCTACCTGTCCATATTATATATTGAGAGCTACCTACATGGCAGACAAGTCAAATATGTTCATATACAGAGAGCTAGCTACATGGAAGGATAGTGCATCATTTCCATATACAAACTTCTAGCTACATGGCAGATGTGTCCAACGTGTCCATATACTGAGAGCTAACTACTTGGCAGATCAGTCCAACATATCCATATACAGAGAGTTAGCTACATGACAGACGTGTCCATAATGTCCACATACAGAGAGTTTGCTACATGGCAGGGTCATGCAACATTTCCATATGCATAGTTCCAGCTACAAGTCAGAGGAGGCCAACTTGTATATGTACAGAAAGCTAGCTATCTGGTATAGTAGTGCAACATTTCCATATACAGAGTTCTAGCTACATGGCAGATGTGTCCGATGTGTTCATATACTGAGAACTAGCTACATGGCAGAGTAGTCCATCATGTCCATATACAGCGTATAAGCTGCATTGTAGATGAGTCCAACATGTCCATATACTGAGAGCTACCTACAAGGCAGAAAAGTCCAATATGTTCTTATACAGAGAATTAGCTACATGTCATGGTAGTGCAACATTTCCATAAACAAAGTTCTACCTACATGGCAGATATTTGCAACATGTTCATATACTGAGATCTACCTGCACGGCAGGGTAGTGCAAAATTTTCATATACAGAGGTCTAGCCACATGGCAGATATGTGCAACGTGTCCATATACTGAGAGCTACCTTCATGACAGACAAGTCCAATATGTTCATATACAGAGAGCTACCTACTTGGCAGATCATTACAACTTATCCATGTACAGAGAGCTAGTGACATGGCAGACAAGTCCAAAATGTCCATATACAGAGAGCTAGCTACATGGCAGGGTCGTGCAACATTTCCATATACAGATTTCTAGCTACAAGGAAAATGAGTCCAATTTGTCTACATAGAGTGAGCTAACTACTTGGCAGGGTAGTGCAACATTTTCATTTACAGGGTTGTAGCTACATGGCAAATGTGTCCAATGTGTCCATGTACTGAGAGCTAGCTACATGGCAGATAATTCTAATATGTTCCTATACACAGAGCTACCTATTTGGCACACCAATCCAACATATCCATGTACAGAGAGCTAGCTACATGGCCGACGAGTCCAAAATATCCATATACAAATAGCTAGCTACATGGAAGGACAGTGCAACATTTCTATGTACAGAGTTGTAGCTACAAGGCAGATGAGTCCAACTTGTCTATATACAGAGAGCTAGGTATCTGGCAGAGTAGTGAAACATTTCCATATACAGATCTCCAGCTACATTGCAGATGTGTCCAATGTGTCCATATACTGAGAGCTAACTACATGGCAGAGCAGTCCAACATGTCCATATACAGGGCACGAATTACATGGCATATGAGTCCTTCACGTCCATATACTGAGAGCTAGCTGCATGGAAGACAAGTCCAATATGTTCATATACAGAGAGCTAACTACTTGACAGATCAGTCCAACATATCCATGTACAAAGAGCTTGCTACATGGCAGACAAGTCCAAAATGGCCATATACAGAGAGCTAGCTTCATGGCAGGGCACTGCAACATTTCCATATACAGAGTTCTAGCTACAAGGAAAATGAGTCCAAATTGTCTATATATAGAGAGCTAACTACATGGCAGGGTAGTGCAACATATCCATATACAGAGTTCTAGCTACATGGCAGATGTGTCCAACATGTCCATATACTGAGAGCTAGCTACATGACAGATCAGTCAAAAATATCTAGCACTGAGAGCTAGGTACATATCAGAAAAGTCCAAAATATCCATATCCAGAGAGCTAGCTACATGGCAGTTTAGTGCATGTTTTCCATATACAGAGTTCTAGCTAAATGGCAGATGTGTCCATTGTGTCCATGTACTGAGAGCTAGCAACATGGCAGACAACTCTAATATGTTCCTATACAGAGAGCTACCTGCTTGGCAAACCAGTCCAACATATCCATGTATAGAAAGCAAGCTACATGGCCGACGAGTCCAAATAAAGTCCATATAAAGATAGCTAGCTACATGGAAGAACAGTACAACATTTCTATGTACAGAGATGTAGCTAAAAGGCAGATGAGTCCAACTTGTCTATATACAGAGAGCTAGGTACCGGCAGAGTAGTGAAACATTTCCATATATAGATCTCCAGCTACATGGCAGATGTGTCCAATGTGTCCATATACTGAGAGCTAGCTACGTGGCAGAGAAGTCCAACATGTCCATATACAGGGCATGAATTACATGGCAGATGAGTCCATCACGTCCATATACTGAGAGCTAGCTGCATGGAAGCCAAGTCCAATATGTTATTATACAGAGAGGTAACTACTTGACAGATCAGTCCATCATATCCATGTACAAAGAGCTTGCTACATGGCAGACGAGTCCAAAATGTCCATATAGAGAGCTAGTTACATGGCAGTGCAGTGCAACATTTCCATATACAGAGTTCTAGCTACAAGGAAAATGAGTCCAACTCGTGTATATACAGAGAGCTAACTACATGGCAGGGTAGTGCAACATTTCCATATACAGAGTTCTAGCTACATGGCAGATGTGTCCAACGTGTCCATTTACTGAGAGCTAGCTATATGGAAGACAAGTCCCATATGATCATATACAGAGAGCTAATTACTTGGCAGATCAGTCCAAAATATCCATGCACAGAGAGCTAGCTACATGTAAGACATGTCCAAAATTTCCATATCCAGACAGCTAGCTACATGGCAGAGTAGTGTATCATTTCCATAAACAGAGTTCTAGCTATATAGCAGATGTGTCCAACGTGTCCCTGTGCTGAGAGCTAGCTACATGACAAACAAGTCCAATATGTTCATATACAGAGAGCTACATACTTGGCAGATCAGTCCAGCATATCCATGTACAGAGAGCTAGCTACAAGGCAGACGAATCCAAAATGTCTATATACAGAGAGCTAGTTACATGGCAGTGTAGTGCAACATTTCCATATACAGAGTTCTAATTGAAAGGCAGATGAGTCCAACTTGTCTATATACAGAGAATTATCTACATGTCACTGTAGTGCAACATTTCCATATATAAAATTCTAGCTACATGGCAAAAGTGTCCAATATGTCCATATCCTTAGAGCTATCTACAGGGCAGACAAGTCCAATAAGTTCATAAAAAGAGAGCTAGCTACATGTCAGGGTAGTACAACAATTTCACATATAGTGTTCTAGCTTCATGACAGATTTGTCCAAAGTGCTCATATACTGAGAGCTAGATACATGGTAGAATAGTCTAACATGTCCATATACAGGGTACTAGCTATATGGCAGATGAGTCCAACATGTCCATATACTGAGAATTATCTACATGGCAAATGAGTTGAACATGAGTATATATAGAGGACTAGCTCCCTGGGTAATGAGTCCAACATGTCCATATACTGAGAGCTAGCTACATGGCAGACAAGTCCAATATTTTCATGTACAAAGAGCTGTCTACTTGGCAGATCAGTACAACATATCCATGTACAGAGATCTAGCTACATGGCAGACGAATCCAAAATGTACATATACAGAGAGCTAACTACATGGCAGGGTAGTGAAACATTTCCATATACAGAGTTCTAGCTACATGGGAGATCTCTCCAACGTGTCCATATACTGAGAGCTAGCTACATGGCAGACAAGTCCAATGTGTGCATATAAAGAGAGCTCATTACTTGGCAGATCAGTTCAATATATCCATGTACAGAGAGCTAGCTACATGGCAGACGAGTCCAAAATGTCCATATAC
>NW_006409061.1:95103-97525 GCF_000296735.1 Chrysochloris asiatica | reverse complement strand
TACATGGCAGATGTGTCCAACGTGTCCATATACTGAGAGCTAGCTACATGGAAGACATGTCCCATATGTTCATATACAGAGAGCTACTTACTTGGCAGATCAGTCCAAAATATCCATGCAAAGAGAGCTAGATACAAGTCAGACAAGTCCAAAATGTCCATATCCAGAGAGCTAGCTACATGGCAGAGTAGTGCATCATTTCTATATGCAGAGTTCTAGCTCCCTGGCTAATGAGTCCAACATGTCCATATTCTGAGAACTAGCTACATGGCAGAGAGATATGTTCATATACAGAGAGCGAACTACTTGTCAGATCACTAGAACATATCCATGTACAGAGAGGTAGCTACACGGCAGACAATTCCACAGTGTCCAGATACAGATAGCAAGCTACTTGTCTGGGTCATGCAATATTTCCATATACAGAGTTCTAACTACAAATCAGATGCATCCAACTTGTCTATATACAGAGTGCAAGCTACAATTCAGAGTAATGAAACATTTACATATACATAGTTCTAGCTACAGGGCAGATGTGTCCAACCTGTCCATATACTGAGAGCTAGCTACACGGCAAAGTAGTCCATCATGTCCATATACAGGGTACTAGCTACATGGCAGATGAGTCCAACATGTTCATATTCTGAGAGCTAGCCACATGGCAGACAAGTCCATTATTTTCATATACAGAGAGCTACCTACTTGGGAGATCACTCCAACATATCCATGTACAGAGAGCTAGCTACAGGGCAGACGATTCCAAATTGTCCATATACTGTGAGCTAGCTACATGGCAGGGTAATGCAACATTTCCATATACAAGTTTCTAGCTACAAGGCAGATGAGTCCAACTTGTCTATATGCAGAGAGCTAGGCAACTGGCAGAGTAGTGCAACATTTCCATATACAGATTTCCAGCTACATGGCATATGTGTCCAATGGGTCCATATACTGAGAGCTAGCTACACGGCAGAGAAGTCTAATATGTTCATATACAGAGAGCTAGATACATGGCAGTGTAGTGCACCATTTCCATATACAGAGTTCTAGCTACATGGGAGATCTCTCCAATTTGTCCATATACTGAGAGCTAGCTACATGGCAGACAAATCCAATGTGTGCATATAAAGAGAGCTCATTACTTGGCAGATCAGTCCAACATATCCATGTACAGAGAGCTAGCTACATGACAGACAAGTCCAAAATTTCCATGTACAGAGAGTTAAGTACATTGCAGGATAGTGCAACATTTGTATTTACAGTGTTCTAGCTACATGGTAGATGAGTCCAACTTGTCTATATACAGAGAGCTAGCTTTATGTCAGAGTAATGCAACATTTCTATATACAGAGGTCTAGATACATGGCAGATATGTAGAACATGTGCATATACTGACAGCTAGCTTCATGTCACACGAGTCCAATATGTACATATACAGAGAGATAACTACTTGGTAGATCACTCCAACATATCCATGTGCAGAGAGCTAGCTACATGGCAGATGTATCCAAAATATCCATATAGAGAGGTAGCTACATGGCAGATGTGTCCAAAATATCCATATAGAGAGGTAGCTACATGGCAGGGACTTGCAATGTTTCCATATACAGAGCTCTAGCTACATGGCAGACAAGTAAAAAATGTCCATATACAGAGAGCTAGCTACATGGCATGGTAGTGCAACAGTTCCATATACAGAGTTCAAGCTACAAGACAGACGAGTCCAACTAGTCTAAATACAGAGAGCTAACTACCTGGCTGGATAGTGCAACTTGTCCATATACAGAGTTCTAGCTACATGGCATATTTGTCCAACGTGTCCATATACTGAGAGCTAGCTACAAGGAAGATCAGTCAAAAATATCCAGCACAGAGAGCTCGGTACATGACAGACAAGTCCAAAATGTCCATATCCAGAGAACTAGCTACATGGCAGTGTAGTGCATCATTTCCATACACAGAGTTCTAGCTAAATGGAAGATGTGTCCAACGTGTCCATGTACTGAGAGGTAGATACATGGCAGAGAAGTCTAATATGTTCATATACACAGAGCTACCTACTTGGCACACCAGTCCAACATATCCATGTACAGAAAGCAAGCTACATGGCAGAGGAGTCCAAAATGTCCATATACAGATATCAAGCTACATGGAAGGGCAGTGCAGCATTTCCATGCACAGCGTTGTAGCTACAAGGCAGTTGAGTGCAACTTCTCTATATACAGAGAGCTAGGTACCTGACAGAGTAGTCCAACATATCCATATACAGTTTTACAGCTATATGGCAGAGGTGTCCAATGTGTCCATATACGAGAACTAGCTACAAGGCAGAGTAGTCCAACATGTCCATATACAGGGTACGAACTACATGGCAGATGAGGCCATCAAGTCCATATACTGAGATCTAGCTTCATGGAAGACA
>NW_006409061.1:92325-94931 GCF_000296735.1 Chrysochloris asiatica | reverse complement strand
AATTTCCATATACAGAACTCTAGCTGCATGGCAGATCTGTCCAACGTGTCCATATAGTGAGAGCTAGCTACATGGCAGACAAGTCCAATATGTTCATATTCAAAGAGCTCCCCAGTTGGCAGATCAGTTCAATACATCCATGTAGAGAGAGCTAGCTACATGGCAGGCAAGTCCAAAATTTCCATGTATAGAGACCTAGCTACATGGCAGTGTAGTGCAACATTAACATCTAAAGAGTTCTAGCTACAATGTAGATGAGTCCAACTTGTCCATGTACTGAGAGGTACCTACATGGCAGACAAGTCTAATATGTTCATATACACAGAGCTACCTCCTTGGCACACCAGTCAAACATATCCATGTTCAGAAAGCAAGCTACATGGCAGACGAGTCCAAATTGTCCATATACAGATAGCAAGCTACATGGAAGGGCATTGCAACATTTCCATGCACAGAGTTGTAGCTACAAGGCAGATGAGTACAACTTGTCTATATACAGAGAGCTAGGTACTTGGTAGATTTCCAGCTACATGTTAGATGTGTCCAATGTGTCCATATACTGAGACCTAGCTACATGGCAGAGTAGTCCAACATGTCCATAATACAGGGTACGAACTACATGGCAGATGAGTCCATCAAGTCCATATACTGAGATCTAGCTTCATGAAAGACAAGTCCAATATGTTTATATACAGTGAGCTAACTACTTGCAGATCAGTCCAACACATCCATGTACAAAGAGCTTGCTACATGTCAGACGAGTCCAAAATGTCCATATACAGAGTGTTAGCTACATGAAAGGGCAGTGCAACATTTCCATATACAGAGTTCCAGCTACAAGGCAGATGAGTCCAACTTGTCTATATGCAGAGAGCAAGGCAACTGGCAGAGTAGTGCAACATTTCCATATACAGATTTCCAGCTACATGGCAGATATGTTCAATGGGTCCATATACTGAGAGCTAGCTACATGGCAGAGAAGTCTAATATGTTCATATACAGAGAGCTAGATACATGGCAGGGTAGTGCAAATTTCTGTATAGAAAGTTCTAGCTACATGGCAGATGTGTCCAATGTGTCCATATACTGAGAGCTACTTACTTGGCAGATCAGTCCAACATATCCATGTACAGAGAGCTAGCTTCATGGCAGACAATTCCAAAATGTTCATATACAGAGAGCTAGCTACATGGCAGCTTCGTGCAACATTTCCATATACAGAGTTGTAGCTATAAGGAAGATGAGTCCAACTTGTCTATATACAGAAAGGTGTCTACATGACAGGGTAGTGCAACATTTCCATTTACAGAGCTCTAGCTACATGGCAGATGTGTCCAACGCGTCCATATACAGAGAGCTAGCTACATGGCAGATCAGTCAAAAATATCCATGCTCAGAGAGCTAGGTACATGTCAGACAAATCCAGAGTGTCCATAAACAGAGAGCTAGCTACATAGCAATGTAGTGCATTATTTGCATATACAGAGTTCTAGCTAAATGGCAGATCTGTCCAACGTGTCCATATGCTGAGAACTAGCTACATGGCAGACAAGTGCAATATGTTCATATACAGAGAACTCCCTACTTGGCAGATCAGTCAAACATATCCATGTACAGAGAGCTAGCTACATGGCAGACAAGTTCAAAATTTCCATGAACAGAGTGGTAGCTACATGCAGGGTAGTGAAACATTTCCATCTACAGAGTTCTAGCTACACGGAAGATGAGTCCAACTTGTCTATATAGAGTGAGGTAGCTACATGGCAGAGTAGTGCAACATTTTCATATACAAATTTCTAGCTATATGGCAGATGTGCCAAGGTGTCCATATACTGAGACCAAGCTACATGGAAGACAAGTCCAATAAGTTCATATACAGAGAGCTACCTATTTGGCAGATCAGTTCAACATATCCATGTGCAGAGAGCTAGCTATATGGCAGAGAAGTCCAAAATGTCCATAGACAGAGAGTTAGCTGCATGGCAGGGTCGTGCAACATTTCCATATACAGAGTTCTAGCTACAAAGTAGATGAGTCCAACTTGTCTATAAACAGAGAGCTATCTACATGGTAGAGTAATGAAACATTTCCATATACATAGTTCTAGCTACATGGCAGTTGTGTCCAACGTGTCCATACACTGAGAGCTAACTACACAGCAGAGTAGTCCAACATGTCCATATACAGGTTACTAGCTACATGGCAGATGAATCCAACACGTCAATTTGCTGAGAGATAGCTACATGGCAGACAAGTCCAATATATTCATATAGAGAGATACCTACTTGGGCCATCACTCCAACATATCCATGTACAGAGGTCTAACTACAGGGCAGACTAGTCCAAAATGACCATATACAGAGAGCTAGCTACATGGCAGGGTAGTGCAACATTTCCATATACCGGGTTCTAGCTACAAGGCAGATGAGTCCAACTCGTCTATATACAGAGAGCTAGGTACCTGTCAGAGTAGTGTAACATTTCCATATACAGATTTCCAGCTACATGGCAGATGTGTCCAATGTGTTCATTTACCGAGTGATAGCTACATGGCTACCAGCGTAGTGGTTACGAATGGGGCTGCGAACCTTAAGCAGCGTAGTGGT
>NW_006409061.1:86016-87785 GCF_000296735.1 Chrysochloris asiatica | reverse complement strand
TATACAGAGTTCTAGCTACATGGCAGAAATGTCCAACGTGTCCATATACTGTGAACTAGCTACATGGCAGAAAGCCCCAATATTTTCATATACACGGAGCTACATACTAGGCAATTCAGTCAAACATATCCATGTACCGAGAGTGAGATTCATGGCAGATGTGTCCAACGTGTCCATATATTGAGAGCTCGTTACATGGCAGATCTGTCCAAAATATCCAAGCACAGAAAGCTAGCTTCATGTCAGACAAGTCAAATTGTCCATGTACAGGGAACTAGCTACATGGCAGAGTAGTGCATCATTTACATATACAGAGTTCAAGCTACATTGCATGTGAGTCCAAAGTGTTCATGTGTTGAGGGCTAGCTACATGGCAGGGTAGTGAAATATTTCCATATACAGAGTTCTAGCTACATGTTAGATATGTCCTAGGTGTCCATATACTGAGAGCTACCTACATGGAAGACAAATCCAATATGTTCATAAACAGAGAGCTACCTACTTGACAGAGAGCTAGCTACATGGCAGACAAGACCAAAATTTCCATGTACAGAGAGTTAGCCACATGGCAGGGTAGTGCAACATTTCTATATACAGAGTACTACTAACAGGCAGATGAGTCCAACTTGTCTATATACAGAGAGCTATCTACATGGCAGAGTAGGGCAACATTTCCAAATACAGATTTCTATCAACATGGCAGATGTGTGCAACATGTCCATATAACGTGAGCTAGTTACATGGCATAGTAGAGCAACATGACCATATACAGGGTGCTCACTTCATGTCAGGTGAGTCCAACATGTCCATATACCGAGAGCTATCTACATGGCAAACAAGTCCAATATGTTCATATACAGAGGTCTAGATGCGTGGTCTAGGTACAAGGCAAATGAGTCCAACTTGTCTATATACAAAGAGCTAAACACATGGCACGGTAGTGCAACATTTCCATATACAGAGGTCTAGATACATGGCAGACGTGTCCAACGTGTCCATATACTCAGAGCTAGCTGCATGGAGGACAAGTCCCATATGTTCATATATAGATAGCTACTTCCTTGGCAGATCAGTCCAAAATAGCCATACACAGAGAGCTAGGTACATGTAAGAGAAGTCCAAAATGTCCATATCCAGAGAGCTAGATACATGGCAGAGTAGTGCATCATTTCCATATACAGAGTTCTAACTACATGGCAGATGAGTCCAACATGTCCATATACTGAGAGCTAGTTACATGGCAGACAAGTCCAATATGTTCATATACAGAGAGCTACCTACTTGGCAGATCTGTCAAAAATATCCATGTACAGAGAGCTAGCTACATGGCAGACAAGTCCAAAATGTCCATATACAGAGAGGTAGCTACATGGCAGGATAGTGCAACATTTCCATATACAGAGTCCTAAATTCATGGCAGATGTGTCCTATGTTTCCATATACTGAGAGCAATCTATATGGTAGACAAGTCCAATATGTTCATATACAAAGAGCTATCTACATGGAAGGGTAGTGCAAACTTCCATATACAGAGTTCTAGCTAAATGGCAGATCTGTCCAACGTGTCCATATACTTAGGATAGCTACATGGCAGACAAGTCCAATATGTTTATATCCAGAGAGCTCCATACTTGGCAGATCAGTCCAACATGTCCATGTACAGAGAGCTAGGTACATGGCAGAAAAGTCCAAAATTTCCATGTACAGAGAGGTAGCTACATTGCAGGGTAGTGAACATATCCATCTACAGAGTTCTAGATATATTGTAG
>NW_006409061.1:83170-84526 GCF_000296735.1 Chrysochloris asiatica | reverse complement strand
TACTGACACTTAGCTGCACTGCAGAAAACTTCAATATGTTCATATACAGTGAGTTATCTGCTTGGCAGATCATTCCAACATATCCATGTACAGAGAGTTAGCTACATGTCTGATGAGTCCAAAATGTCCATACGCAGAGAGCTAGCTACATGGTAGGGTAGTGCAACATTTCCATATACAGAGTTCTAGCTACAAGGCAGATTAGTCCAACTTGTCTATATACTGAAAGCTAGCTACATGGGAGACAAGTCCAATATGTTTATATATAAAGAGCAACCTGCTTGGCTGATCAGTCCAACATATCCATGTACAGAGAGCTAGCTACATGGCGGAGTAGTCCAAAATGTCCATATACAGGGTACTAGCTTCATGGCAGATGAGTCCATCATGTCCATGTTCTGAGAGCTAGCTACATGCCATACAAGTCCCATATGTTCATATTATGAGAGCTATTACATGGCAGGGTAGTGCAACATTTCAATATACAGAGTTATAGCTACAAGGCAGATGATTCCAATTTGTCTATATACAGAGAGCTAGCTACATGGTAGAGTAGTCCAACATGTCCATATACAGTGTACTAGCTACATGGCAGACGTGTCCAACATGTCCATATACTGAGAGCTAGCTACATGACAGACAAGTCCAAATGTTTATATACAGAGTGCTCCCTACTTGGCAGATCAGCACAAAATGTCCATTACAGAGAGCTAGCGCCATGGCAAGGTAGTGCAATATTTCCAAATACAGAGTTCTAGGTACAAGGCAGATGAGTCCAAATTGCCTATATACTGAAAGGTAGCTACATGGCAGACAAGTCCAATATGTTCATATACAGAGAGCTGGCTATATGGCATGGTCGTGCAACATTTCCATATACAAAGTTATAGCTACATGGCAGATGTGTCCAACGTGTCCATATACTGAGAGCAAGCTTCATGGCAGACAAATCCAATATGTTCATATACAGAGAGCTACCTACTTGGCAGATCTGTACAACATATCCATGTACAGAGAGCTAGATACATGGCAGACGAGTCCAAAATGTCCATATCCAGAGAGCTATATGGCAGGGTAGTGCAAAATTTCCATATTTATTGTTGTAGCTACACGGCAGATGTGTCCAACGTGTCCATATACTGAGAGTTAGCTACACGGCAGAGAAGTCCAACACTTTCATGTGCATGGTACTAGACACATGGCAGAAGTGTCCAACGGGTTCATATACTGACAGTTAGCCGCACTGCAGACAAGTCCAATATGTTCATATACAGAGAGCTCCATACTTGGCAGATCAGTCCAACATATCCATGTACAGGGAGCTAGCTACAGGGCAGATGAGTCCAAAATGTCCAT
>NW_006409061.1:78466-81510 GCF_000296735.1 Chrysochloris asiatica | reverse complement strand
GAGCTAGCTACATGGCAGGGTAGTGCAACATTTCCATATACAGAGTTCTAGCTACATGGCAGATGTGTCCAACGTGTCCATATATTGTGACCTAACTATATGGTACAGTATTCCAACATGTCCATATAAAGGGTACTAGATTCCTGGCTAATGAGTCCAACATGTCCATATACTGAAAGCTAACTACATGGAAGAAAAGTCCAATATATTCATATACACAGAGCTACCTACTTGGCAGATCATTCCAACATATCCATGCGCAGAGAGCTAGCTACATGTCAGTCGAGTCCAAAATTTCCATATACAGAGAACTAGCTACATAGCAGGGTAGTGCAACATTTCCACAAACAGAGTTCTAGATACATGGCAGATGAGTTCAACATGTTGAAATACTGTGAGCCTGCTACATGGCAGACAAGTCCAATATATTCATATATACAGAGAGCTACCTACTTGGCAGATTAGTCCAACTTATCCATGTACTGTGAGCTACCTAGTAGGCAGATGAGTCCTACATGTCCATATTCTGAGAGCTAGCTACATGGCTAAGTATTCTAACAGGTCCATATACAGAGTACTAGCTACATGGCAGATTTGTCCAATGTGTCCATATACTAAGAGTTAGCTACATGGCAGACAAGTCCAATATGTTCATGTACAGAGAGCTATCTACATGGTAGAGTAGTGCAACATTTCCATATACATAGTTTTAGCTGCATGCCATATGTTTCCAACATGTCTGTATACTGAGAGCTAGCTATATGGCAGAGTAGTCCAGCATGTCCATATACAGGGTACTAGCTACATGGCAGATGAGTCCAACTTGTCTATATACAGAGAGCTAACTATATGGCAGAGTAGTGCACATTTCCATATACAGAGTTCAAGCTACATGGCAGATAAGTCCAAAGTGTTCATATACTGAGAGCTTGCTACATTGCAGATAACTCCAATATATTCATATATAGAGAGGTACCTACTTGGCATATCAGTCCAACATATCCATGTAAAGAGAGCTAGCTACATGACAGATGAATCCCAAAAGTCCATATACAGATAGCTAGCTAGATGGCAGATGTGTTCAATATGCTCATATACTATGAGCTAGCTACATGGCAGAGTAGTCCAACATGTCCATGTACATGGTACTAGCTACATGGCAGGTGAGTCCAATATGTTCATATATAATGAGCTTACTGCTTGGAAGATCAGTCCAACATATCCATATACAGAGAGTTAGCCACATGGCAGACAAGTCCAATATGTTCATATAGAGAGATAACTAATTGGAAGGATAGTGCAACATTTCTAAATACAGAGTTCTAGCTACATGGCAGATGTGTCCAAAATGTCCATATACAGAGAACTAGCTACATGGCAGGGTAGTGCATCATTTCCATATACAGAGTTCTAGCGACAAGCAGATGTCCAACATGTCCGTATACTGAGAGCTAGCTACATGGCAGACAATTCCAATATGTTCATATACAGAGAGTTAGCAACATGGCAGGGTAGTGTAACATTTCCATATGCAGAGTTCTAGCTACAAGACAGATGATTGCAACTTGTCCATATACTGAGACCTAGCTACATGTCAGACGAGTCCAAAATGTCCATATACCGAGATCTAGATAAATGGCAGTGTATTGCATCATTCCCATATACAGAGTTCAGGCTACATGGAAGATGAGTCCAAAGTGTCCCACTACTGAGATCTAGGCACATGACAGAGTAGACCACCATGTCCATATTCAGGGTACTAGCTACATGGCAGACAAGTCCAATATGTTCATATACATAGAGCTAGCTACATGGCAGGGTAGTGCAACATTTCCATACACTGAGTTCTAGCACCAAGGCAGATGAGTCCAACTTGTCTATATATAGAGAGCTAGCTACATGGCATGGTAGTGCAACATTTCCATATACAGGGTTCCAGCTATAAGGCAGATGAGTCCAATTGGTCTATAATCTGAAAGCTACCAACATGAAAGAGTCATGCATTATTTCTATATACAGAGTTCAAGCTACATGGCAGATGAGAACAACTTGTCTATATAATGAGAGCTAGCAACATAGCAGAGTAGTGCACCATGACCATATACAGGGTACTAGCTACATGGCAGATGAGTCCAACATGTCCATATACTGAGAGCTAGCTACATGGCAGGTAAGTGCAAAATGTTTATATACAGAGAGCTACCTACATGGCAGAGTAGTGCTTTACTTCCAAATACAGAGTTCAAGCTACATGGCAGATGAGAACAACTTGTCTATATACAGAGAGCTAGCTACATGGCAGAGTAGTGCAACATGACCATATACAGGGTACTAACTACATGGCAGATGTGTCCACCATGTCCATATACTGAGAGTTAGCTACATGGCAAACAAGTGCAAAATGTTCATATACAGAGTGCTAGGTACATGGCAGGGTAGTGCAACATTTCGATATACAGTGTTCTAGCTACATAGCAGATGTTTCCAATATGTCCATACACAAAGAGCTAGCTACATGTCAGAGTAGTCCAACATGTCCATATACAGGGTACTATCTACATGACCATATACAGTGAGTACCTACTTGGCAGATCAGTCTAACATATCCATGTACAGAGATCTGGCTACATATCAGTTGAGTACAAAATGCCCATATACAGAGAGCTAGCTACATGGCAGGGTAGTGCAACATTTCCATATACAGATTTGTAGCTACAAGGCAGATGAGTACAACTTGTCAATATACAGAGAGTTAGTTACATGGCATGGTAGTGCAACATTTCCAAATACAGCGTTCTATCTGCATGGCAGATGTGTCCAGTGTGTCCATATACTGAGAGCAAGCTTCATGGCAGAATAGTCCAACATGTACTACCTACATGGCAGAGAAGTGCATTACTTCCAAATACAGAGTTCAAGCTACAAGGCAGATGACTCCAACTTGTCAACATACAGAGAGCCAGCTACATGGCAGAGTAGTGCATCATATCAATATACAGACTTCAAACTCCATGGCAGATGAGTCCAACTTTTCTATATACAGA
>NW_006409061.1:72265-76388 GCF_000296735.1 Chrysochloris asiatica | reverse complement strand
CAGAGTTCTAGCTACAAGTCAGATCATTCCAAATTGTCTACATACAGAGAGCTAACTAAAAGGCAGAGTAGTGCAACATGTCCATATACAAGGTATAAGGTACATGGCATATGAGTCCAACATGTCCATATACTGAGAGCTAGCTACATGGCAGGCAAGTCAATTATGTTCATATACAGAGAGCAAACTACTTCGCAGATCAGTCCAACATATCCATGTAATGAGAGCTACCTACATGGCAGATGAGACCAACATGTCGATATACTGAGATTTCGCTACATGGTAGATGAGTCCAATATGTTCATATACAGAGAGCTACCTACTTGGCAGATCAGTCCAACATATCCATGTACTGAGAAGTAACTACATGGTTGATGATTCCAACCTGTCCTTATACAGATAGCTAGATACATGGCAGGGTAGTGCAACATTTCCATATACAGAGTTCTAGCTACGAGGCAGATGAGTCCAACTTGTCCATATACTGAGAGCTAGTTACATGTAAGATGGGTACAAAATGTCCATATACAGAGAGCTAGCTAAATGGCAGAGTAGAGCATAATTTTCATACACAGAATTCAAGCTACATGCCAGACAAGTCCAACATGTTCTTATACATAGAGCTAACTTCATGGCAGGATCGTGCAACATTTCCATATACAGAGTTCTAGCAACAAGGCAGATGAATCCAATTTATCTATATAGAGAGAGTTAGCTAAATGGCATGGTAGTGCAACATTTCCATATACAGAGTTCTAGCTACAAGGCAGATGAATCCATCTTGTCTATAATCTGACAGCTACCTACATGGCAGAATAGTGCATCATTTCCATATACAGAGTTCAAACTACATGGCAGATGAGTACAACTTGTCCTTATACATAGAGCTTGCTACATGGCAGAGTAGTGCAACATGACCATATACTGGGTACTACATACATGGCAGATGAGACCAACATGTCCATATACTGAGAGCTAGCTACATGGCAAAAAAGTCCAATATGTTCATATACATAGAGCTAGGTACATGGCACGGTAGTGCAACATTTCCATATACAGAATTCTGGCTACATGGCAGATGTGTCCCAAATATCCATATCCAGAGAGCTAGCTACATGGAAGAGTAATTCATTATTTCCATATACAGGATTCAAGCTACATGGAAGATCAGTCCAAAGTATTCATGTACTGAGAGCTAGCTACATGAGAGTGAACTCCAACATGTCCATATACAGAGTTATAGTTACAACGCAGTGTGTCCAACATGTTCATATAGTGAGAGCTGGCTACATGGCAGACAAGTCCAATATGTTCAAATAGAGTGAGCTAATTACATCGCAGGATAAGGTAACATTTCCATATACAGAGTTCTAGCTACATGGCAGATGTTTCCAACGTGTCAATATAATGAGAGATAGCTACATGGCAGAGTAGTCCAACATGTCCATATACAGGGTATTAGCTACATGGCAGAGTACTCCAACATGTCCATACACAGGGAATTAGCTACATGGCCGATGAGTCCAATTTGATCATATACAAAGAGCTATTTACATGGCAGATCAGGCCAACATATCCATGTACTGACAGCTAGCTACATGCCAGACAATTACAATATATTCATATACAGAGAGCTAGCTGCATGGTATGGTAGTGTAACATTTACATATACAAAGTTCTAACTACATGGCAGATGTGTTCAACGTGTCCATATACAGAGAGCTAGCTATATGTCACGGTAATACAATATTTCCGTATACAGATTCTAGCTACAAGGCAAATGATTCCAACTTGTCTATGTATAGAGAGATATCTACATGGAAAGGTAGTGCAACATTTCCATATACAGAGTTCTAAGCTACAAGGCAGATGAGTCCAACTTCTCAATAAACTGAGAGCTACCTACATGTCAGAGTAGTGTATCATTTCCATATACAGAGTTCAAGCTACATGGCAGATGAATACAACTTATCTATATAAAGAGAGCTTGCTGCATGGTAGAGTAGTGCAACATGTCCATATACAGGTAACTAGCTACATGACAGAGAAGTCCAAAAGGTTCATATACAGAGAGCTAGCTACATGGCGGGGTAGTGTAACATTTCATTATACAGAGATCTAGCTACATATCAGATGTGTCCAACGTGTCCATATACTGAGAGCTAGCCACATGACAGGATAGTCCAACATATCCATATATAGGGTAGAGCTACATGACAGATGAAACCAACATGTCCATATACAGAGAGCTAGTTACATGACAGAGAAGTTCAATATGTTCATATACAGAGAGCTACCAACATGGCAGATCAGTTCAACATATCCATGCACAGAGAGCTATCTACATGTCAGAGGAGTCCAAAATGTCCATATACAGAAAGTTAGCTACATGGCAGGGATGTGCTACATTTCCAGATACAGAGTTCTAGCTACAAGTCAGATGAGTCCAACTTGTCTATATACAGAGAGCTAGCTACATGGCAGGGAAGTGCAACATTTCCATATAAAGAGTGCTAGCTACAAGGAAGATGAGTTCAACTTGTCTATATACAGAGCCTAGATACATGGCAGAGTTATCCTACAGGACCATATACAGGGTACTAACTACATGGCAGATGAGTTCAACATGTCCATATACCGAGAGCTAGATTCATGTCAGAGTAGTCCAACATGTCCCTATACAGGGTACTAGCTACATGGCAGATGAGACCAACATGTCCATATACTGAGAGTAGTGCAACATTTCCATATACAGAGTTCAAGCTACATGGCAGATGTGTTCAACGTGTCCATATACTGAGAGCTACCTACATGGCAGATCAGTACTAAATATCCATGCACAGAGAGCTAACTACATGTCAGATGAGTCCAAAATGTCCATATACAGAGTTGTAGCTACAAGGCCGATGAGTCAACTTTTCCATATACTGAGAGCTGGCTGCATGTCAGATGAGTCCAAAATGTCCATATACAGAGAGTTAGCTAAATGGAAGTGTAGTGCATCATTTCCATATACAGAGTTAAAGCTACATGGCAGACGAGTCCAAAGTATCCATATAGTGAGAGGTAGCTACATGGAAAAGTAGTGAAACATGTCCATATACAGGGTACTAGCTACATGGCAGATGAGTCTAACATGTCCATATACTAGGAGCTAGCTACATAGCAGACAAGTCCAATATGTTCATATACAGAGAGCTAGGTACATGACAGGGTACTTCGACATTTCCATATAACGAATTCTACCTACATGGCAGATGTATCCAACGTGTCCATATACTGAGAGCTAGATATGTGGCAGAGTAGTCCAACATGTACATATACAGAGTAGTAGCAACATGGCAGATGAGTCCACCATGTCTATAAACAGTGAGCTAGCTTCATGGCAGAGAAGTCCAATATGTTCATATACAGAGAGATAGCTACTTGGCAGTGTAGTGCAACATTTCCATATACAGAGTTCTAGCTACAGGGAAGATGAGTCAATCTTGTCTATATACTGAGAGTTAACTACATGGCAGACAAGTCCAATACATTCATATTCATAGAGCTAGCTACATTGCATAGTACTGCACCATTTCCATATACAGGGAGCTAGCTACTTGACAGACAAGTTCAATATGTTCATACACAGACAGCTAACTACATGTCAGAGTAGTGGACCATTTCCATATAGAAAGTTCTAGTTACATGGCAGATGTGTCCAACGTGTCCATATACTGAGAGCTACATACATGGCAAATCAGTCCAAAATGTGCATGCACAGAGAGCTAGCTAAATGTCAGAGGAATATAAGTCCAATACATTCATATAGAGAAAGCTACTTACTTGGCAGATCAGTCCAACATATCCACGGACAGAGAGCTAGCTACATTGCAGACGAGTCCAAAATGTCTATATACAGAGAGATAGCTACATGGCAGGTAGTGCAGCATTTCCATATACAGAGTTCTATCTACAAGGCAGATGAGTCCAACTTGTCTATATACAGAGAGCAAGGTACATGGCAAGGTAGTGCAACATTTTGATATACAGAGTTCTAGCTCTGGTAGCGTAGTGGTTATGAATCGGGCTGCGAACCTTAAGGTCAGCGGTTCGAAACTACCAGCTGCTCCGTGGGAGA
>NW_006409061.1:70607-71118 GCF_000296735.1 Chrysochloris asiatica | reverse complement strand
AGCTACATGGCATGGTACTGAAACATTTCCATATACAGAGTTCTAGCTGCAAGTCAGATGAGTCCAACTTGACTATACACAGAGAGCTAGCTACATGGCAGGGTAGTGCAACATTTCCATATACAGTGTTCTAGCTACAAGGCAGATGAGTCCAACTTCTCCATATACTGAGACCTAGCTACATGGCAGAGTAGTCCAACATGTCCTTATACAGGGTACTAGCTATGTGGCAGATGAGTCCAGCATGTCGATATACTGAGACCTAGCAACATGGCAGACAAATCCAATATGTTCATATACAGAGAACTAGATACATGGCAGGGTAGTCCAACATTTCCATATACAGGGTTGTAGCTACATGGCAGATGTTTCCTACTTGTTCATATCCTGAGAGCCACCTACATGTTGTTGTTGTTGTTGTAGTTGTTGTTGTCAGGTGCCATCAAGTCGGAACTGACTCATAGCGACCCCATGCACAGCAGAACGAAACAATGTCCGATCCTGGGCCAAC
>NW_006409061.1:67608-69907 GCF_000296735.1 Chrysochloris asiatica | reverse complement strand
CATATATAGAGTTCTAGCTACATGGCAGATGTGTCCAATGTGTCCATATACTGAGAGCTAGTTACATGGCAGAGTAGTCCAACATGTTCATAAACAGGCTACTAGCTACATGGCAGATGAGTCCAACTTGTCTATATACGGAGGGCTATTTACATGACAGAGTAGTGCAACATTACCATATAAAGTGATCTAGCTACACGGCAGATGTGTCTCATGTGTCCATATACTGAGAGTTACCTATATGGCAGAACAGTCCAAATTTCCATGCACAGAGAGCTAGCTACATGTCTGACGAGTCCAAAATGTCCATATACAGAGAGCTAGCTACATGGCAGAGTTGTGCATCATTTCCATATACAGAGATCAAGCTACATAGCAGATGAGTCCAGAGTGTTCATATACTGAGAGCTACCTACATGGCAGAGTAGTCCAATATGTCCATATACAGAGTTCTAGCTACATGGCAGGAAAGTGCAACATTTACTTATACAGAGTTCTAGCCATATGGCAGATGTTTTCAACGTGTCCATATACAGATAGCTAGCTACATGGCAGGATAGTGCTACATTTACATATACAGAGATCTAGGTACAAGGCAGATGAGTCCAATTTCTCCATATACGGAGAGCTAGCTACATGTCAGACGAGTCCAAAATGTCCATATTACAGAGAAGTAGCTACATGGCAGAGTAGTGCATTAATTCCATATACAGAGTTCAAGCTGCATGGCAGATGAGTCCAAAGTGTCCATATTCTGAGAGGTAGCTACGTGGCAGAAAAGTCGAATATGTTCATATACAGACAACTATTTACATGGCAGAGTAGTACAACATGTCCATATAAAGTGTACAAGCTACAAGGCAGATGTGTCCAATGTGTCCATAATCTGATTGCTAGCTAGATGGCAGCCAAGTTCAATATGTTCATATACAGAGAGCCAGCTACAGGGCAGGGTAGTGTAACATTTCCATATTTAGAGTTCTTACTACATGGCAGATATGTCCAACGTGTCCATATACATAGACCTAGCTACATGGCAGAGTAGTACAACATGTACATCTACAGGGAACTAGCTACATTGCAGTGACTCCAACAAGTCCATATACTGAGATCTAGCTACATTGAAGACAAGTCCAATATTTTCTTATACAGAGAGCTACCTACTTGGCAAATCATTACAACAGACCCATGTACAGACAGCAAGCTATATGGCAGAGGAGTCCAAAATGTCCATTTACAGAGGGCTAGCTACATGTCAGGGAAGTGCCACATTTCCATATACAGAACTCTAGCTACAAGGCAGATGAGTCCAACTTGTCTTTGTACAGAGAGCTAGCTGAATGGCAGAGTAGTGCAACATTTCCATACACAGAGTTCTAACTACATGGCAATTTTATCCAGCAAGT
Organism: Chrysochloris asiatica; assembly: GCF_000296735.1. Lineage (NCBI taxonomy): Eukaryota > Metazoa > Chordata > Mammalia > Afrosoricida > Chrysochloridae > Chrysochloris > Chrysochloris asiatica. Next base: position 68,501 of record NW_006409061.1, on the reverse strand, counting down.
CCATATACAGATAGGTAGCTTCATGGCAGGGTAGTGCAACAATTCAATATACAGGGTTCCAGCTACATGGCAGATGTGTCCAATGTGTCCATATACTGAGAGTCACCTACATGGCAGATATGTCCAAAATATTAATACACAGAGAGCTAATAACATGTCAGATGAGTCCAAAATGTCTATATACAGAGTTCTAACTATATGGCAGATGTGTCCAACGTGTCCAAAAACTGAGAGCTAGCTACATGGCAGAGTAGTCCAACATGTCCATATAATGGGTAATAGCTACATGTCAGATGAGTCCAACTTGTCTATATACAGAGAACTAGCTCCATGTCAGAGTTGTGCAACATTTCCATATATAGTGTTCTAGCTACATGGCAGATGTGTCCAAAATGTCCAAATGCAGAGAGCTAGCTACATGGCAAAGTAGTGCACCATTTCCTTACACAGAGATCAAGCTACATGGCAGAGCAGTACAAAGTGTTCATATACTGAGAACTAGCTACATGGCAGAATAGTCGAACACATCCATATAAAGGATAATAACTACATGCCAGATGTGTCCAACATGTACATATTCTGAGAGATAGCTTTATGGCAGAGTAGTCCAACATATCCATACACAGAGTTCTAGCTACATGGCAGATGTGCCCAACGTGTCCATATACTGAGAGCTACCTATATGGCAGAGAAGTCCAATATGTTCATAAACAGAGAGCTAGCTACTTGGCAGGGGTAGTGCGAAATTTACATATACAGGGTTATAGTTACATGGCAGATGTGTCAAACGTGTCCATTTACTGAGAGCTCGCTACATGGCAGAGTAGTGCAGCATTTCCATATAAAGAGTTCTAGCTACAAGGCACAGGATTCCATATATAGAGTGCTAGCTA
>NW_006409061.1:64552-67238 GCF_000296735.1 Chrysochloris asiatica | reverse complement strand
ATATACAGAGTTCTAGCTACTTGGCAGATGTGTCCAACGTGTTCATATACTGAGAACTACCTAGAAGGCAGATCAGTGCAAATTTCCATGCACAGAGAGCTAGCTACATGTCAGACGAGTCCAAAATGTCCATTTACTGAGACTACATCGCAGTGTAATGCAACATTTCCATATACAGATTTCTAGCTACAAGGCAGATTAGTCCAACTTGTCTATATACAGGGAGCTAGCTACATAGTAGAGTAGTGCAACATATCCATATACAGTGTTCTAGCTACATGGCAGATGTGGCCAATGTGTCCATAAACTGAGAGCTAGCTTCATGGCAGAGTAGTACAACATGTCCATATACAGGGTACTAGAGACATGGGAGACAAGTCCAATATGTTCATATACAGAGAGCTACCTACTTGGCAGATCAGTACAACATATCCATGTACAGAGGGCTAGCTACTTGACAGAGTAGTGCATCATTTGCATACACAGTGTTCTAGATACATGGAAGATGAGCCCAAAGTGTTTGTATACTGAGAGCAATCTACATGGACGCGTAGTCCATCATGTCCATGTAAAGACAAGAAGCTACATGGCAGATGTGCCCAACGTGTCCATATACTGTGAGCTAGCTACATGGCAGAAAAGTCCAAGTGTTCATACACAGAGAGCAAGCTATATGGCAGGGTAGTGCAACATTTCCATATACAGAATTCTAGCTACAAGGCAGATGAGTCCAACTTGTCTCTATACAGAGACCTAGCTACATGACAGGATAGGGCAACATTTCCATATACAGAGTTCTAGCTCCATGGCAGATTAATCCAACTTGTCTATATACAGAGAGCTAGCTACATGACAGTGTAGTTGAATATATCCATATACAGGGTACTAGCTACATGGCAGATGAGTCAATCATGTCCATATACTGAGAGCTACCTACATTGCAGATTAGTCTAACATATCTATGCATAGATGAGACACAATGTCAGACGAGTCCAAAATGTCCATATACAGAGGGCTAGCTACAGGGCAGTGTAGTGCAACATTTCCATATACAGTGTTCTGAATAAAAGACAGATGAGTCTAACTTGTCTCTATAAAAAGGGCTAGCTACATGACAAGTCCAATATTTTCATATACAGATAGCTACCTACTTAGCAGATCAGTCCAACATATCTATGTATGGAGAGCTAGCTACATGTCAGAGGAGTACAAAATGTCCATATGCAGAGAGATATCTACATGGCAGGGTACTGCAACATTTCCATATGAAGAGTTCTAGCCACAAATTACATGTGTCCAACGTATCCATATACTGAGAGCAAGCTACATGGCAGAGTAGTCCAACATGTCAATATACTGAGAGCTAGCTACATGTCAGACAAGTCCAAAATGTCCATATACAGAGAGCTGCCTAAATGGCAGAATAGTGCATTATTTCCATATACAGAGTACAAGCTACATGCAGATGAGTCCAAAGTATCCATATACTGAGAGCTAGATAGCGTGCAGAGTAGTCCAACATGTGCATATACAAGGTAAAAGCTACAAGGCAGATGAGTCCCATATGTCTATATTCAGAGAACTAGCTACATGACAAAGTAGTACAACATGTCCATATACAGGGTACTAGCTACATGGCAGATGACTCCAACATGTCCATATACTGAGAGCTAGATACATGGCAGACAAGTCCAATAGGTTCATATACAGAGAGCTAGCTACATGGCAGGGTAGTGCAACATTTCCATATACAGTGTTCTAGTTACAAAGCATATGAGTCCAACTTGTCTATATACCCAGAGCTAGCTACATGGAAGGGTAGTGCAACGTTATCATATACAGAGTTCTAGCTACAAGGCAGATGCGTCCAACTTGATTATATACAGAGATAGCTATATGGCAGGGTAGAGCAGCATTTCCATATAGAGAGTTCTAGTTACAAGGCAGATGAGTCCAATTTGTCCATATTCTGAGGCCTAGCTACATGGCAGAGTAGTCCAACATGTCCATATACAGGTTACTAGCTACACAGCAGATGAGTAGAACATGTCCATATACTGAGAGCTAACTACACGGCAGACAAGTACAATATGTTCATATACAGAGAGCTAGCTACATGGAAGGGTAGTGCAACATTTCCATATACAGAGTTCTAGCTACAAAGCAGATGAGTCCAACTTGACTATATATAGAAAGCTAGCTACATGGCAGGGTAGTGATATATCAAGTTGTAGCTACAACGCAGATGAGTCCAACTTGTCCATATACTGAGACCAGGATAAATGGCAGAGTAGTGCATCATTTCCATATACAGAGTTCATGCTACATGGCAGATGAGTCCAACGTGTTCATATACTGAGAGTTAGCTACATGGCAGATAAATCCAATATATTCATATACAGAAAGCTACCTACTTGGCAAATCAGTCCATCATATCCATTTACAGAGAGCTAGCTACTTGTCAGACGAGTTCAAAATGTCCACATACTGAGAGCTAGCTACATGGCAGGATAATGCAACATTTACATATATAGAATTCTAGCTACATGGCAGATATGTCCAATGCATACATATACTGAGAGCTAGTTACATGGCAGAGTAGTCCAATATGTCCATATACAGAGTTCTAGCTATATGCCAGATGTGTCAAATGTGTCCATATTCTGAGAGCTAGCTACATGGCCCA
>NW_006409061.1:57261-63595 GCF_000296735.1 Chrysochloris asiatica | reverse complement strand
GTTAGTGCAACACTTCCTTATACAGTGTTCTAGCGACAAGGCAGATGAGTCCAACTTTTCTATATACAGAGATCTCACAACATGGCATGGTAGTGCAACATTCCATATACACAGTTCTAGCTACATGGCAGATGTTTCCAACGTGTCCATATACTGAGTCCAACTTGTCCATATACTGATATCTAGCTAAATGGCAGATAAGTCCAACTTTTCCATATACAGGGAACTAGCTACATGGCAGATGAGTCCAACATGTCCATATACAGTGAGCTAGATATATGTCAGACAATTCCAACATGTTTATATACAGAGAGCTAGCTACATGGTAGGATAGTGCAAAATTTCCATGTACAGAGTTCTAACTACATGAAGATGAGTCCAACTTATCCATATACTGAGACCTAGCTACATGGCAGAGTAGTCCAACATGTCCATAAACAGGGTACTATCTAAGTGGCAAGATAGTCCAACATGTCCATATACAGGGTACTAGCTACATGGCATTTGAGTACAACATGTCCATATACTGACAGCTAGCAACACGGCAGAGAAATACAATATGTTCATATACAGAGAGCTAGCTACATGGCAAGGTAGTGCATCATTTCCATATACAGAGTTCAGATATATGTCAGATGTGTCCAATGTGTCTATATACTGAGAGCTAGCTACATGGCAGAGTAGAACAAAATGTCCATATACACAGTTCTAGCTACATTGCAGATGATTCCAATGTGTCCATATACTGAGAGATAACTACATGACAGAGTAGCGCAACATGTCCATATACAGGTTACTAATACATGGCAAGGTAGTGCATCATTTCCATATACAGATTCCAAGCAATATGGCAGATGAAGCCAACTTGTCTATATACAGAGAGCTCGATACATGGCATGGTTATGCAACATTTCCATATGCAGTGTTATAACTACAAGGCAGATGAGTCCAATTTGCAATATACAGAGAGCTAGCTACATGTCAGGGAAGTGCAACATTTCAATATACAGAGTTATAGCTACAAAGCGGATGAGACCAACGTGTCCATATACTGAGAGCTAGCTACAAGACAGAGTAGTGCAACATGTCCATATACAGGGTACTAGCTACATGGTAGATGAGTCCAACATGTCCATATACTGAGAGCGAACTACATGGCAGAAAAGTCAAATATATTCATATAGAGAGAGCTACCTACAGACAGTGTAATGCAATATTTCCATATACAGATTCTAACAACAAGGCAGATGACTCCATCATGACTATATACAGAGAACTAACTACATGGCAGGGTAGTGCAACATTTCCATATAGAGAGTTCTAGCTACAAGGCAGAGAAGTCCAACTTGTCCATATACTGAGACCTAGCTACATGACAGAGTAGTCCAACATGTCCAAATACAGAGTACTAGCTACATGGAAGATGAGTCCAACATATCCTTATATGGAGAGCTAACTACTTGGCAGACAAGTCCAATATGTTCATATGCAGAGAGCTACCTACTTGGCAAATCAGTCCAACATTTCCATGTACAGAGAAGTAGCTACATGTCAGACAAATCCAAAATGTCCATATACAGAGAGATAGCTACATGGCACAATATTGCAACATATCGATATACAGAGTTCTAGCTACATGGTAGATATGTCAAACATATCCATATATTGAGAGTTAGCCACATGGCAGAGTAGTCCAACATGTACATATACAGAATTCTAGCTATATGGCAGATGTGTCAAACGTGTCCATATACTGAGAGCTAGCTACATGGCAGAGTAGTCCAACATGTCCATATACAGGGTACTAGCTATATGCCAGATGAGTCCAACATGTCCATATACAGAAAGATAGCTATATGGCAGAATGTCCAATATGTTCATATGCAAAGAGCTACCTACTTGGCAGATTAGTCCAAAATATCCATGAACAGAGAGCTAGCTACATTTCAGATGAGTCCAAAATGTCTATGGACTAAGAGCTAGCTACATGGCAAGGCAGTGTAACATTTCCATATACAGAGGTCTATCTACAAGGCAGAGGAGTCCAACTTGTCAATATACAGAGAGCTAGCTACATGGCAAGGTAGAGCAACATTTCCATATACAGAGTTCTAGGTACAAGACAGATAAGTCCAACTTGTCTAATTACAGAGAGCTAGCTACATGGCAGAGTAGTGCAACATGTCCATATACAGGGTTTTAACTACATGGCAGATGAGTCCAACATGCCCATATATTGAGAGCTAGCTACATGGCAGAGAAGTTCAATATGTTCATATACAGATAGCTACCTACTTGGCAGATCAGTCCAGCATTTCCATGTACCGACACCTACCTACATGGCAGATAAGTCCAACATGTCCATATGCAGAGTTCTAGCTACCTGGCGGATGTGTCCAATGTGTCCATATACTTAAAGCTACCTACATGGCAGATCAGTACAAAATATCCATGCACAGAGTGCTAACTACATGTCAGACGAGTCCAAAATGTTCATATACAGAGTTACAGCTATATGGCAGATGTGTCCAACATGTCCATATACTGAAAGCTACCTACATGTCAGAGTAGTTCAACATGTCAATATACAGAGTAGTAGCTGCATGATAGATGAGTCCAACTTGTCCCTATATGGAGAGCTAGCTACATGGCACAGTAGTGCATCTTTTCATATACAGAGTTCAAGCTACATGGCAGATGAGTCAAAGTGTTCATATACTGAGAGCTAGCTAACTGACAGAGTAGTCCAACATGTCCATATACAGGGTACTAGCTACATGGAAGATGAGTCCTACATGTTCATATATTGTGAGGTAGCTACATGGCAGACAATTCCAATATGTTCATATACAGACAGCTAGCTATATTGCAGGTAGTGCAACATTTCCATTTACAGAGTTCTAGCTATAAGGCAGATGAGTCCAAGTTGACTATATACAGAGAGCGCGCTACGTGGCATGGTAATGCAACATTTCCATATAAAGAGACCTAGCTACAAGGCATATGATTCCAACTTGTCCATATTGTGAGACCTAGCTATATGGCAGAGTAGTCCAACGTGTCCATGTACAGGGTACAAGCTACATGGCAGATGAGTCCAACATGTCCATATACTGAGAGCTAGCTACACGGCAGACAAGTACAATATGCTCATATACCGTGATCTTGCTAAATGTCAGGGTATTGTAAAATTTCCATAAACAGAGTCCTAGACACACGGCAGATGAGTCCAACTTGTCTAAATACAGCAAGCTAGCTACATGGCAGGGTAATGCAACATTTCCATATACAGAGTTTGAGCTACAAGGCAGATGATTCCAACTTGACTATTTACAGAGAGCTTGCTACATGGCAGCTTCGTGCAACATTTCAATATATAGAGTTCTAGCTACAAGGCAGAAGAATCCAACTTGTCCATATACTGAGACCTAGCTACAGGGCAGAGTAGTCTAACAAGTCCATTTACAGGGTTCTAGATACATGGCAGATGTGTCCAACATGTCCATATATTGAGAGTTAGCTACATGGCAGTAAAATCCAATATGTTCATATACAGAGAGCATGATACATGGCATGGTAGTGCAACATTTCCATATACACAGTTATAGCTACATGGCAGATGTTTACAACATGTCCATATACCGGGTACTAGCTACATGGCACATGAGTCCAACATGTTCATATATTGTGAGCTAACTACATGGCAGACAATTCCAATTTGTTCATATACAGAGAGCTACCTACATTGTGGGGAGTGCAACATTTCCATATACAGAGTTCTAGCTATAAGGCAGATGTGTCCAACTTGACTATATACAGAGAGCAAGCTATATGGCATGGTAGTGCAACATTTCCACACAGAGAGATCTAGCTACAAGGCATATGAGTGCAACTTGCCCATATTGTGAGACCTAGCTACATGACAGTGTAGTCCAACGTGTCCATATACAGGGTACAAGCTACATGGCAGATGACTCCAACATGCCCATATATTGAGAGCTACCTACACGGCAGAGAAGTACAATATGTTCATATACACAGAGCTAGCTACATGGCAGGGAAGTGCAACATTTTCATAAACGGAGTCATAGCTACAAGTCAGATATGTCTTACTTGTCTATATACAGACAGCTAGCTACATGACAGGGTAGTGCAACATTTAAGGCAGATGTATCCGACTTGTCCATATACTGAGACCTAGCTTCAGGGCAGAGTAGTCCAACATGTCCATTTAAAGGGTCCTAACAACATGGCAGATGTGTCCAACATGTCCATATACTGAGAACTAAGTACATGGCAGTAAAGTCCAGTACGTTCATATACAGAAAGCTTGCTCCATGGCAGGGTAGTGCAACATTTCCATATACACAGTTCTAGCTATGTGGCAGATGTTTCCAATGTGTCCATATACTGAGAACTAGCTACATGGCAGTAAAATCCAATATGTTCATATACAGAGAGCTCACTACATGGCATGGTAGTGCAACATTTCCATATATACAGTTCTAGCTACATGGCAGATGTTTACAACATGTCCCTATACTGAGATCTAGCTACATGGCAGAGTAGTGCAACATAGCCATATACAGTGTATTATCTATATGGCAGATGAGTCCAACATGTTCATATACTGCGAGGTAGCTACATGGCAGACAATTCCAATATGTTCATATACTGAGAGCTAGCTACATGGCAGGGTAGAGCAACATTTCCATACACAGAATTCTAGCTACAAGGCAGATGAGTCCAACTTTTCTATATACAGAGAGCTAGCTACATGGCATGGTAGTGCAACATTTCCATATAGAGAGTTCTAGCTACGAGGCAAATGAGTACAACTTGACTATATAACGAGAGCGAGCTATATGGCAGAGTAGTCCAACATGTCCATATACAGGGTACAAGCTACATGGCAGATGACTCCAACATGCCCATATATTGAGAGCTATCTACACGTCAGACAAGTACAATATGTTCAAATACACAGAGCAAGCTACATGGCAGGGTTGTGCAACATTTTCATAAACTGAGTCACAGCTACAAGGTAGATGAGTCCAACTTGTCTATATACAGACAGCTAGCTACATGGCAGGGTAATGCAACATTTCCATATACAGAGTTCTAGCTAGAAGTCAGATAAGTCAAACTTGGCTATATACAGAGAGCTAGCTACATGGCAGGTTAGTGCAACATTTCGAAATAGAGAGTTGTAGCTACAAGGCAGATGAGTCCAACTTGTCCATATACTGAGACCTAGCTACAGGGCAGAGTAGTAAAACATGTCCATATACAGGGTCCTAGCTTCATGGCAGATGTGTCCATCATGTCCATATACTGAGAGCAGGGTACATGGCAGTAAAGTCCAATATGTTCATATAAAGGGCACTCGATACATGGCAGAGTAGTGCAACATTTCCATATACACAGTTCTAGCTACATGGCAAATGTTTTGAACGTGTCCATATACTGAGAGCTAGCTACATGATAGAGTAGTGCAATATGTCCATATACAGTGTACTAGCTACATGGCAGATGAGTCCAACATGTTCATATACTGTAAGGTAGATACATGGCAGACAATCCCAATATGTTCATATACTGAGAGCTAGCTACATGGCGGGGTAGAGTAACATTTCCATATACAGAGTTCTAGCTACAAGGCAGATGTGTCCAACTTGACTATATACAGAGATCTAGCTACATGGCATGGTAGTGCAACATTACCATATACAGTGTTCTAGCTACAAGGCAGATGAGTACAACTTGACTATATACTGAGACCTAGCTACATGGCAGAGTAGTCCAACTTGTCCATATACGGGGTACTAACTACATGGCATATGAGTCCAACCTGCCCATATACTGTGAGATAGCTATTATGGCAGACAAGTACAATATGTTCATATACAGAGAGCTAGCTACATGGCAAGGTTGTTCATAATTTCCATTTACAGAGTTCTACCTACAAGGTAGACGAGTCCAATTTGACTACATATACAGGGTACTAGCTACATAGCAGATGAGTTCCATATGTCCATATACTGAGAGCTAGCTTTATAGCAGGGTAGTCCAATATGTTCATATAAAGAGAGCTAACTGCATGTCAGGGTAGAGTAACATATCCATATACAGAGTTCTAGCTATAAGGCAGATGAGTCCAAACTGTCTATGTACAGAGTGCTAACTACATGGAAGGGTAGCGCAACATTTCCATTTACAGAGTTCTACCTATATGATATAGGAGATCCCTGGTAGTGTAGTGGTTACGAATCGGGCTGCGAACCTTAAGGTCAGCGGTTCGAAACTACCAGCCACTCCGCGGGAGAAAGATGAG
>NW_006409061.1:54350-56776 GCF_000296735.1 Chrysochloris asiatica | reverse complement strand
CCATATACAGAGTTCTAGCTACAAGAGATATGAGTCCAACTTGTCTATATAGAGAGAGCTAGCTACATGGCAGGGTAGTGCTACATTTCCATATACAGAGTTCTAGCCACATGGCAGATGAGTCCAACATGTTCATATAATGAGAGCTAGCTACATATCAGACAAGTCCAATGTGTTTATATACAGAGAGCTCGCTACATGGCAGACAAGTCCAGTATATTCATATACAGAGAGCTACCTACTTGGCAGATCAGTTCAAAATAACTGTGTGCATAGAGCTAGCTACATGACAGACATGTCCAAAATGTCCATATACAGTGAGCTAGCTACAAGGCAGTGTAGTGTAACTTTTCCATATACAGAGTTGTAGCTATATGGCATATGTGTCCAACGTGTCCACATATTGAGAGCTAGTTACATGGCACAATAGTCCAACATGTCCATATACAGGGTAGTAGTTACATGGCAGATGAGTCCAAAGTGTCCATGTACAGCTTGCTACATGGCAGGGTAGTGCAAGATTTCCATATACATATTTCTAGCTACAAAAGGGATGAGTCCACCTTGTCTATATACAGAGAGCTAACTACTTGGCAGATGTGTCGATCGTATGCATATACTGAGAGCTAGCTCCATGGCTTAGTAGTCCAACATGTTCTTATACAGACTAGTAGCTTCATGGCAGTTAAGTCCAACATGTCCATTTACTGAGATCTAGCTGCATGGCATACAAGTCCAGCATGTTCATATACAGAGAGCTACCTAATTGGCAATTCAGTCCAACATAACCATATACAGAGAGCTAGCTACATGTCAAACGAGTCCAAAATGTTGATATACACAGAGCTAGCTACATGGTAGTGTAGTGCAATATTTCCATATACAGAGTTTTCGCTACAAGGCAGATGAATCCAACTTGTCTATCTACAGAGAGCTAGCTACATGGCAGACGAGTCCAATATGTCCACATACAAATTGCTAGATACATGGCAGGGTAGTGCAACATTTCCATATACAGAGTTCTAGCTACAAGAGATATGAGTCCAACTTGTCTATATATAGAGAGCTAGCTACATGGCAGGGTAGTGTTACATTTCCATATACAGAGTTCTAGCCACATGGCAGATGAGTCCAACATGTTCATATACTGAGAACTACTACATATCAGACAAGTGCAATGTGTTCATATACAGAAAGCTCGCTACATGGCAGGGTTGGCAACATTTCCATAAACAGAGTTCTAGCTACATGGCAGATGTGTCCAACATGTCCATATACTGAGAGCTACCTACATGGCAGATCAATCCAAAATATTCATGCACAGACAGCTAGCTACATGTCAGACAAGTCCAAAATGTCCATGTACAGAGAGCTATGTACATAGCAGAGGATTGTATCATTTCCATATAAAGAGTTCAAGCTACATGTCAGATGAGTCCAAATTGTTCATATATTGAGAGCTAGCTACATGGCAGAGTAGTCCAACATGTCCATATACAGGGTAATAGCTACATGGCAGAGTAGTCCAACATGTCTATATACAGGGTGCAACGTACATGGCAGATGAGTCCAATGTGTCCATATACTGAGAGTTAAATACATGGCAAATGATTCCAACATGTGTATATGTAGAGGACCAGCTCCCTGACTAATGAGTCCAACATGTCTATATACTGAGCGCTAGCTACATGGCAGAGTAGTGCATCATTTCCATATAAAGAGTTCAAGCTACATGGCAGATGTGTCCAACGTGTCCATATACTGAGAGTTAGCTACACGGCATACAATTCCAATATGTTGATATACAGAGAGCTAACTATTTGGAAGATCAGTCCAACATATTATGTACAGAGAGCTAGCTACATGACAGATAAGTCCATAATGTCCATGTACTGTGAGCTAGCTACATGGCAGAGTAGTCCAACATGTACATATACAAGGTACTAGTTACATGACAGATGGGTCCAACATATCCATGTACAGAGAGCTAACTACATAGCACATGATTCCAAAATGTCCATGTACAGCAAGCTAGCTACATAGCAGGGTGGTGCAACATTTTCATGTACAGAGTTGTAACTACATGGCAGATGAGTCCAACTTGTCTATATGCAGAGAGGGAACTACATGGGAGAGTAGTGCAATATTTCCATATACAGAGTTCTAACTGCATTTTCATATACAGAGTTCTAACTACATGGCAGATGAGTCCAACTTATCTATAAACAGATTGGCAACTACCTGGAATAGTAGTGCAATATTTTCATATACAAAGTTCTAACTACATGTCAAATGAGTCCAACTTGTCTATATACAGAGAGGCAACTACATGGGAGAGTAGTGCAACATTTCCATATAAAGAGTTCTAACTACATGGCAGATGTGTCAAACATGTCCATATACTGAGAGTTAGCTAAATGGCAGAT
>NW_006409061.1:51738-54250 GCF_000296735.1 Chrysochloris asiatica | reverse complement strand
TAGCTACATGGCAGAGTAGTGCACCATTTCCATATACAGAGTTGTAGCTATATGGCATATGTGTCCAACGTGTCCACATATTGAGAGCTAGTTACATGGCAGAATAGTCCAACATGTCCATATACAGGGTAGTAGTTACATGGCAGATGAGTCCAAAATGTCCATATACAGAGCTTGCTACATGGCAGGGTAGTGCAAGATTTCCATATAAATATTTCTAGCTACAAAACAGATGAGTCCACCTTGTCTATATACAGAGAGCTAACTACATGGCAGGGTAGTGCAACATTTCTATATACAGAGTTCTAGCTTCATGGCAGATGTGTCTAATGTGTCCATATACTGAGAGCCAGCTACAAGGCAGATCAGTCTAAAATATCGATGCACATGTCACACAAGTCCAAAATGTCCATATACAGAGAGCTTGCTACATGGCAGGGTAGTGCAACATTTCCATATACAGAGTTACGGTTACAAGGCAGATGAGTCCAACTTGTCTATATACAGAGAGCTAGCTACATGACTGAGTAGTGCAACATTTCCATATAAAGAGTTCAAACTACATGACAGATGAGTCTCAAGTGTTAATATACTAATATTAGCTACATAGCAAACTAGTAGTCCAACATGTCCATATACAGAATTCTAACTAAAAGATAAATGTGTCCAATGTGTTCATATCCTGAGATCTACAACATGGCAGACAAGTCAAATATGTTCATATACAGAGACCTACCTACCTGGCAGATCAGTCCAACATATCCATGTACAGAGAGCTACCAATATGTCAGATGAATGCAAAATGTCCATATACAAAGAGCTAGCTACATGGCAGGATATTGCAACATTTTGATATACAGAGTCCTAGCCAAATAGCAGATGTGTCAAACGTGTCCATATACTGAGAGTTATCTACATGGCAGAGTAGTCCAACATGTCCATATACATTGTACTAGCTACATGTCAGATGAGTCCAACATGTCCAAATACTGAGAGCTAGCAACATGGCAGACAAATCCATAATGTTCATATACAGAGAGCGAATTACTTGGCAGATCAGTCCAAAATATCCATGTAAAATGACCTAGGTACACGGCAGACAAATCCAAAAACTCCATAAAGAGAGAGCGAGATACATGGCAGGGTAGTGCAACATTTCCATATACAGAGTACTAGTTACATGGCAGAGGTGTTCAACGTGTTCATATACTGAGAGTTAGCTACATGGCAGATGAGTCCAATATGTTAATACACAGAGAGCTACCTACTTGGCAGATCAATCCAACATATCCATGTACAGAGAGCTAACTAAATGGCAGAGGAGTCCCAAATGTCCATATACAAAGAGCAAGCTACGTGTCAGGGTAATGCAACATTTCCATATGCAGAGTTCTAACTACAAGGCAAAAGAGTACCACTTGTCTATGTACAGAAAGCTAACTACATGGCAGGGTAGTGCAATATTTCTATATACAGAGTTTAGCTACATGGCAGATGTGTCCAACATGTCCATATACTGAGAAGTAGCTACATGATAGATCAGTCCAAAAAATCCATGCACAGAGAGCTAGCTACACTTCATACAAGTCCAATATGTCCATATATAGAGTTCTAGCTACATGGCAGATTAGTCCAACGTGTCCATATACTGAGAACTAGCTTCATGTCAGACGACTCCAAAATGTCCATGCACAGAGAGCTAGCTACATGGCAGAGTAGTGCATCATTTCCATATAAAGAGTTCAAGCTACATGGCAGAGTAGTGCATCATTTCCATATAAAGAGTTCAAGCTACATGGCAGATGAGTCTCAAATGTTGATATACTGAGAGCTAGCTACATCGCAGAGTAGTCTAACATGTCCATACACAGAGTTCTAGCTACAAGGCAGATATGTCCAACGTGTCCATATCCTGAGATCTAGCTACATAGCAGACAAGTCAAATATGTTCATATACAGAGAGCTACCTAACTGGCAGATCAGTCCAACATATCCATGCACAGAGAGCTAGCTACATGTCAGACAAGTCCAAAATATCCATATACAAAGAGCTAGCTACATGTCAGGATATTGCAACATTTCGATATACAGAGTTCTAGCCAAATGGCAGATGTGTAAAATGTGTCCATATACTGAGAGCTAACTACATGGCAGAGTAGTCCAACATGTCCATATACAGGGTACTAGCTACATGTGAGATGAATCCAACATGTCCAAATACTGAGAGCTAGCTACATGGCAGACAAATCCAAAATGTTCATATACAGAGAGCTACCTACTTGGCAGATCAGTCCAACAAATTCATGTACAGAGAGCTAACTACATGGCAGACAAGTCCAAAAAGTCCATATAGAGAGAGCTAGCTACATGGAAGGGTATTGCAACGTTTCCATATACATAGTTCTAGCTACAAGGCAGATGACTCCAACTTGTCCATATACAGGGACCTAACTACATAGCAGAATAGTGCAACATTATCATATACAGATTTCTAGCTACACGGCAAATGTGT
>NW_006409061.1:49261-50363 GCF_000296735.1 Chrysochloris asiatica | reverse complement strand
ATACAGAGAGCTGGATACATGGCAGAGTAGTGCAACATTTCCATATACAGAGCACTAGCTACCTGGAAGATGTGTTCAACGTGTCCATAAACTGAGAGCTAGCTACATGGCAGACAAGTCCAATATGTTCATATCCAGAGAGCTTGCTACATGGCAGAGTAGTGCAACATTTTTCATATACAGAGTTTTAGCCAATATGTTCATATACAGAGAGCTTGCTACATGGCAGAGTAGTGCAACATTTTCCATATACAGAGTTTTAGCCTCATGTCAGATGTTTCCAGCGTGTCCATATACTGAGAGCTAGCTACATGGCAGAGTAGTCCAACATGTCTATATACAGGGTCCTAGATATATGGCAGATGAGTGCAACATGTCCATATACTGAGAGCTAACTACATGGCAGACAAGTCCAATATATTCATATACAGAGATTTAACTACATAGCTGGGTAGTGCATCATTCCCATATACAGAGTTCTAGCTACAGGGCAGATTTGTCCAACGGCTCCATATACTAAGAGCTAGATACGTGTCAGATTATTCCAATATGTTCATATAGAGAGAGCTAACTACTTGAGAGATCAGTGCAACATATCAATGAACAGGAGCTAACGACATGGCAGACGAGTCCAAAATGCTCATATACAGAGAGCGAGCTACATGGCAGGTAATGCTGCATTTCCATTTTCTACATGGCAGATGAGTCCAACTTGTTCACATACAGAGAGTGAACTACATGGCAGGTAATTGCAACATTGCCATATACTGAGTTCTAGCTACATGGCAGATGTATCTCACGTGTCCATATACTGAGAACTAGCTACATGGCAGATCAGTCCAAAATATCCATGCACAGAGAGCTAGCTATATGTCAGACGAGTCCAAAACGTCCATATACAGAGAGCTAGCTATATGGCAGAGTTGTGCTTCATTACCATATACAGAGTTCAAGCGACATGTCAGATGTGTCCAAAGTGCAAATATACTAAGAGCTAGCTACAGGGCAGGGTAGTCCAACATGTCCATATACACAGTTCTAGCTACATGGCAGATGTGTCCAAGGTGCCCTTATAGTGAGAGCTAGCTACATGGCAGACAAG
>NW_006409061.1:33207-34635 GCF_000296735.1 Chrysochloris asiatica | reverse complement strand
TACATGGCAGAGTAGTGCATCGTTTCCATATAAAGAGTTCAAGCTACAAGGCAGATGAGTTCCAAATGTTCATATACTGAGAGCTAGATACATCGCAGGGTAGTCCAACATGTCCATATACAGAGTTCTAGCTATATGGCACATGTGCCCAACGTGTCCATATACTGAGAGCTAGCTACATGGCAGACAAGGCCATTATGTTCATATAAAGAGAGCTACCTACTTGGTATATCGGTCCAACATATCCATGTACAAGAAGCTAGCTACATGGCAGAAGAATCCAAAATGTCGATATACACAGAGCTAGCTACAAAGCAGGGTAGTGCAACATTTCCATATTCAGAGTTCTAGCTACAATGTAGATGAGTCCAACTTGTCTATATATAGAGTGCTAGCTACATGGCATAGTAATGCAACATTTCCATATAAAGAGTTCTAGCTACATGGCAAATGTGTCCATACACTGAGAGCTACCTACATGGCAGACAAGTCCAATATATTCATATATAGAGAGCTATCTACTAGGCAGATCAGTCCAACATATCCATGTACACAGAGCTAGCTACATGGTTGACAAGCCCAAAATGTCCATATACAGAGAGCTAGCTACATGGCATTGTAGTGCAACATTTCCATATAAAGAGTTCTAGCTACATGGCAGATGTTTCCAACGTGTTCATATACTGAGTGCTAGCTACATGACAGATAAGCCCAAAATGTTCATATACAGAGAGCTACTTACTTGGCAGATCAGTCCAACATATCCAACAGAGAGGTAGCTTCATGTCAGACATAACCAAAATGTCCATATACAGAGAGCTAACTATATGGCAGGGTAGTGCAACATTTCCATATACAGAGATCTAGCTACAAGCAGATGAGTCTAACTTGTCTATATACAGAGAGCTAACTATATGGCATGGTAGTGCAACATTTCCATATACAGAGATCTAGCTACAAGCAGATGAGTCTAACTTGTCTATATAAAGAGAGCTAGCTACATGGCAGAGTAGTGCAACAATTCCATATACCAAGTTCTAGCTACATGGCAGATGTGTCCAACATGTCCATATCCTGAAAGGTTGCTACATGTCAGACGAGTGTAAAATGTCCAAGTAGAAAGAGCTAGCTACATGGCAGAGTAGTGCATCATTTCCATATACAGAGTTCAAGCTACATGGCACATGAGTCCCAAATGTTCATATATTGAGAGCTAGCTACATTGCAGAGTAGTCCAACATGTCCATATACAGAGTTCTAGCTATATGGTGAATGTGCCAATGTGCCCATTTACTGAGAGCTAGCTACATGGCAAACAAGGTCATAATGTTCATATACAGAGAGCTACCTACTGGCATATCAGTCCAACATATCCATGTACAGAGCGCTAGCTATATGGCAGATGAGTCCAAAATTTCCATATACAGA
>NW_006409061.1:28092-32586 GCF_000296735.1 Chrysochloris asiatica | reverse complement strand
AGTCCAAAATTTCCATATACAGAGAGCCAGCAATATGGCAGGGTATTGTAACATTTCCATATACAGAGTTCTAGCTACATGGCAAATGTGTCCAACGTGTCCACATACTGAGGGCTAGCTACATGGCAGACAAGCCCAATATGTCCATATACATAGAGCTAGCTACACAGCAGATGAGTCCAAAATGTCCATATCCAGAGAGCTAGCTACATGTCAGGATAGTGCAACATTTCCATATATAGAGTTCTAGTTACATGGCAGATAAGTCCAATATGTTCATATACAGACAGCTACCTACTTGGCAGATCAGTCCAATTTATCCATGTACAGAGAGTTAGCTACAAGGCAGATGAGTCCAAAATATGCTTATAAAGAGAGCTAGCTACATGACAGTGTAGTGCAACATTTCCATATACAAAGGTCTAGCCACGCAGCAGATGTGTCAAACATGTCAATATACAGAGAGCTAGTTACATGTCAGACAAGTTTAATATGTTCATTTACAGAGAGCGATCTACATGATAGATCAGTCCACCATATCCTTGTTCATAGAGCTAACAACATGGTAGGGTAGTGCTATATGTCCTTATACAGAATTCGAGCTACAAGGCAGATGAGTCCAAGTTGTCTATATACATAGAGCTAACTATATGGCAGAGTAGTGTATTATTTCCTTATAAAGAGTTCAAGCTACATGGCAGATGAGTTCCAAGTGTTCATATACTGAGAGCTAGCTACACCTCAGAGTAGTCCAACATGTCCATATATAGTGTTCTAGCTATATGGCACATGTGTCCATATACTGAGAGCTAGCTACATGGCAGAAAAGGCCATTATGTTCATAAACAGAGAGCTACCTACTTGGCAGATGAGTCCAACATATCCATGTACAGAGAGATAGTTATATGTCAGAAGATTCCAAAATTACCATATGCAGAGAGCTAGCTATATGGCATGGTAGGGCAACATTTCCATATACAGAGTTCTAGATGCAAGGCAGATGGGTCCAACTTATCTATAGACAGAGAGCTTGCTACATGGCAGAGTAGTGCAACATTTCCATATACATAGTTCTAGCTACATGACAGATGTGTCCAACGTGTCCATATCCTTAGAGCTAGCTACATGGCAGACAAGTCCAATATGTTCAAATACAGATAGCTATCTACTAGGCAGATCAGTCCAACATATCTATGTACAGAGAACTAGCTACATGGTAGACAAGCCCAAAATGTCCATATAAAGAGAGCTAGCTACATGGCAGTGTAATGCAACATTTCCATAAAATAGTTCTAGCTACAGGGCAGAAGTTTCAAACGTTTCCATATATAGAGAGCTATCTATATGGCACACAAGTCCAACATGATCATACACAGAGAGCTACCTACTTGTCATATCATTCCAACATGTCCATGTACGGAGACCTAGCTACATGTCAGAAGAATCCAAAATGTCAATATACACAGAGCTAGCTACATAGAGGGGTAGTACAACATTTCCATCTACAGAGTTCTACCTACATGGCAAATGTGTGCAACGTGTCCATATACTGAGAGCTAGCTACATGGCAGATAAACCCAATATGTTCATATATAGAGAGCTATCTACTAGACAGATCAGTCCAACATATCCATGTACAGAGAACTAACTACATTATATACAAACCCAAAATGTCCATATACAGAGAGCTAACTACATGGCAGTATACTGCAACATTTCCATATACAGAGGTCTAGCTACAAGGCAGATGAGTCCAACTTGTCTATAAACAGAGAGCTAGCTACATGGCAGAGTAGTGCAACATTTCCATATACCGAGTTCTATCTACATGGCAGATGTGTCCAACATGTCCATATACTGAGAGCTAGCTAAATGGCAGACAAGTCTAATATGTTCATGTACAGCGAGCTAGCTACTTGGCAGGGTAGTGACACATTTCCATATACAGAGAGACAGGTAAATGGCAGAGTAAAGCATCATTTCAATATACAGGGTTCAAGCTACAAGGCAGATGAGTCCAATATATCCATATACAGAGAGCTAGCCACATGTCAGACAAGTGCAATATGTTCATATACAGAGAGCTAGCTACTTGGCAGATCAGTATAACATATCCATGTACAGAGAGCTAACTACATGACAAACAAGTCTAAAATGTCCAAATACAGAGAGCTAGCTATATGGAAGGGTCGTGCAACATTTCCATATACAGAGTTGAAGCTGCAAGGCATATGGGTCCAAGTTATTTATATACAGAGAGCTAGCTATGTGGCAGAGTAGTGCAAAATTTCCATTTAAAGAGTTCTAGTTACATGGCAGATGTGTCCAATGTGTCCATGTCCTTAGAGCTAGCTACATGGCAGACAAGTCTAATATGTTCATATACAGGGAGGTACATACTAGGCAGATCAGTCCAACATATCCATGTACAGAGTGCTAGCTACATGGCAGACGAATCCAAAATATCCATATACAGAGAGCTAAGTACATGGAAGGGTAATGCAACATTTCCATAGAGAATTCTAGCAACATGGCACATGTGGCCAAGGTGTCCATATACTGAGAGCTAGCTACATGTCAGACGAGTCTAAAATGTCCATGCACAGAGAGCTAGCTACATGGCAAGGTAGTGCAATATTTCCATATACAGAGTTCTAGTTACAAGGCAGATGAGTTCAATTTGTCTATATACAGAGAGTTTACTACAAGGAAAGACATTTCAACGTTTCCACATACAAAGTTCTACCTACATGGCAGAAGTGTCCAACGTGTCCATATAATGAGAGGTAGCTATACGTCAGAAGAGTCCAAAATGTCCAAAAACAGAGAGCTAGCTACATGGCAGAGTAGTGCATCCTTTCCATAAACAGAGTTCAAGCTACATGGCAGATGATTCCCAAGTGTTCTTATACTGAGAGATAGCTACATCGCAGAGTAGTCCAACATGTCCAAATACAGATTTCTAGCTACACGAAAAATGTGTCCAATATGTACATATACTGACAGGTAGCTACAAGTCAGACAAGTCCAATATGTTCATATACAGAGAGCTACCTACTTGGCAGATCAGTCCAACATATCCAAGTACAGAGACTAGCTACATAGCAAGTGAGTCCAAAATGTCCATATTCAGAGAGCTAGCTACATGACAGGGAAGTGCAACATTGCCATATACAGATTTCTAGCTACAAGGCAGACGTGTCCTACTTGTCTATATACAGAGAGCTAGCTACATGCCAGAGTAATGCAATGTTTCCATATGCAGAGTTTTAGCTACATGGCACATGTGTCCAACGTATCCATATCCTTATAGCTAGCTACATGTTAGACAAGTCCAATATGTTCATATACAGAGAGTAAGCTACATGACAGGGTAGTTCAACATTTCCATATACAGAGTTCAAGCAACATGGCAGATGTGTCCAACGTGTCCATATACAGAGATCTAGCTTCATGGCATAGTAGTCCTATATGTCCATGTACAGGGCACTAGCTACATGGCAGATGAGTCCAACTTGTCAATATACTGAGACTAGTTACATGGCATGATTTCCATATAGAGTGTTCAAGGTACATGGCAGATGAGTCCAAAGTGTTCATATACTGAGAGCTAGCTACATGGCCGTAAAGTCCAATATGTTCATATACAGAGAGCTGCCTTCTCGGCAGACCAGTAAAACATATCCATGTACAGAGAGCTAGGTGCATGGCAGACGAGTACAAAATGTCCATATTCAGAGAGCTAGCTACATGGTAGGATACTGCAACATTACCATATACAGAGTTCTAGCTATATGGCAGATGAGTCCAACTTGTTTATATACAGAGAGCTTGCTACATGGCAGAGCATTGCAACATTTCCATAAAGAGAGTTCTAGCTACAAGGCAGATGAGTCCAACTTGTCTATATACTGAAAGCAAGCTACATGGCAGAAAAGTCCAATATGTTCATATACAGAAACCTAGCTCCACGGCAGATGAGTCCAACTCGTCTATATACAGAGAACTAACTACATGGCAGTGTAGTGCAACATTTCCATATACAGGGGACTTGCTACATGGTAGATGAGACAACATGTCCATATACTGAGAGCTAGCTCCCTGGCAGACAACTCCATTATGTTCATATACAGAGAGTTACCTTCTGGGCAGATCAGTCCAACATATCCATGCACAGAAAGATGAGTCCAAAATGTCCATATACAGAGAGCTTGCTACATGGTAGTGTAGTGCAACATTTCCATATACAGAGTTCTAGTTGCATGGTAGATATGCCCAACATGTCCATATACTGAGAGCTAGCTACATGGCCGACAAGTTCAATATGGTCATATACAGAGAGCTAGCTACATGGCAGGGTAGTGCAACATGTTCATATATAGACAGCTGTCTTCTCGGAAGACCAGTAAAACATATCCATGTACAGAGAGCTAGGTGCATGGCAGACGAGTACAAAATGTCCATATTCAGAGAGCTAGCTACATGGTAGGATAC
>NW_006409061.1:26241-27272 GCF_000296735.1 Chrysochloris asiatica | reverse complement strand
TACTGCAACATTACCATATACAGAGTTCTAGCTATATGGCAGATGAGTCCAACTTGTTTATATACAGAGAGCTTGCTACATGGCAGGGTATTGCAACATTTCCATAAAGAGAGTTTTAGCTACAAGGCAGATGAGTCCAAAATATCCACGTACAGATAGCTAGATACAAGATAAGGTAATGCAATATTTTCATATACAGTGTTCTAGCTAAAAGTCAGATGAGTCCAACTTGTCTATATACAGAGAGCTAGCTAAATGGCAGACAAGTCCAGTATGTTCATATACAGAGAGCTACATCCTTCGTAAATCAATCCAACATGTCCATGTACAGAGAGCTATCTACCTGGCAGAGGAGTCCAAAATGTCCATATACAGAGAGCTGAATACATGGCGGACATGTCCAAAATGTTCTTATACAGAGAGCAACCTACTTGAACGATCAGTCCAACATATCCATATAAAGAGAGGTAGCTACATTGCATGGTAGTGAAACCATATCCATATACAGAGTCCTAGCTAAAAGGCAGATGAGTCCAACTTGTCTATATACAAAGAACTAGCTACATGGGTCAGTCGTGCTACATTTCCATTTACAGAGACCTATCTATATCATAGATGTTTCAAACGTGTCCATATACTGAGAGCTACCTACATGGCAGATCAGTCCAACATGTCCATATACAGGGTAGTACCTACATGGTAGATGAGTCCAACATATCTATATAGTGAGAGACATCAACATGGCAGACAAGTCCAATGTGTTCATAAACAGAGAACTACCTACTTGGCAGATCAATCCAACATATCCATGTACAGAGTGCTAAGTGATGGCAGACGAGTCCAAAATGTCCATATACAGAGAGCTACCTATATGTCAGTGTAGTGCAACATTTACATATACAGAGTTCTAGCTACAAGGTAGATGAGTCCAACTTGTCTATATACAGAGACCTAGCTCCAAAGCAGGTTAGTGCAACATTTCCATATACAGAGTTCTAGCTAAAAGGCAGATGAATCCAACTTGTCTATAT
>NW_006409061.1:24338-25636 GCF_000296735.1 Chrysochloris asiatica | reverse complement strand
AATTCCAATATGTTCATATACACAGAATAGCTACATGGCAGAGTAGTCCAACATTTCCATATTCAGAGTTCTAGCTACATGGTAGAGTAGTCCAACATGTCCATATACAGGGTACTATCTCCATGGCAGATGATTCCAACATGTGCCCATACTGAGATCTCTCTACATAGCAGACATGTCCAATGTGTTCATTTACAGAGAGCTAGCTACGTAGCAGGATAGTGCAACATTTCCATATACAGAGTTCTAGCTACTTGCCAGATATGTCCAACATGTCCATATACTGAGAGTGAGCTACATGGCAGACAAGTCCAATATGTTCATATATAGAGAACTACCTAGTTGGCAGATCATTCCAACATATCCATGTACAGAGAGCTAGGTTCATGGCAGACAAGTCCAAAATGTCCATATACAGAGAGCTCGGTACATGGCAGAGAAGCACAACATTTCAATATACAGGGTAGTAGCTACAAGGCATATGAGTCCAACTGGTCCGTATACAGAGAACTAGCTACATGGCAGCGTAGTGCAACATTTCCATATACAGGGGACTAGCTACATGGCAGATGAGTCCAACATGTCCATATACTGGGAGCTAGCTCCCTGGCAGACAACTCCAATATGTTCATATGTTGTTGTTGTTGTTGTTGTTGTTATTGTTTTCAGGTGCCATCGAGGAGGAACCGACTCATAGCGACCCCATGCATAGCAGAAAGAAACAATGTCCAATCCTGGGCTAACCTCACTACCAGTGCCACACTTGATTCCATCAATGATGCACCCTGGCTAATCCGTCTCTTTAGAGGTCTTCCTCTTTTTCTCCGACCCTCCACCTAACCCTGCAAGATATCCTACTCCAACGATTGTTTCCTCCGGACAACATGTCCAAAGTAGGAGAGACGAAGCTTAGCCATCCTGGCTTCCAAGGAGCACTCTGGCTGCACTTCTTCCAAAACAGATCTTTGGTTCTTTTGGCAGTCCATGGTACTTTCAGAATTCTCCTCCAACAACACAACTAAAAGGCATCAATTCTTCTACGATCTTCCTTATTCACTGTCCAGCTTTCACATCCATATGAGGCTATTGAAAACACAATGGCTTGGGTTAGGTGTCCTTTAGTCCTCAAGCTGACATCTCTGTACTTCAATACTTTAAAAAGTTCCTTTGCAGCAGATTTGCCCAGTGCAATATGTCATCTGATCTCTTGACTGCTGCTTCTGTGAGTGTTGATAGTTGATCCAAGAAGAATGAAGTCCTTGACAACTTCAATCTTTTCTCCATTGATAAGAATGTTG
>NW_006409061.1:18348-23485 GCF_000296735.1 Chrysochloris asiatica | reverse complement strand
ATTTTTATTCCATCAATTCCTGGTGCCTTGTTCTTTGCCACTTCTTTCAATGCACTTTGGACTTCCTATCTGAGTATCATTTGCTCTTGTTCATATGGTATCTCTTGAAATGGCTGAACATTAACCATTTCCTTTTGGTACCATGATTCTGTGTATTCCTTCCATCTTTTCTTGATGCATTCTGCATCATTCAATAGTTTGCCCAGTGAACCTTTCAATAACGACAGTCGAGGCTTGAATGTTTTTTTCAGTTCCTCCAGCTTGAGAAATGCTGACCGTGTTATTCCCTTTTGATTTTCTAACTCTAAAT
Source organism: Chrysochloris asiatica (assembly GCF_000296735.1). Lineage (NCBI taxonomy): Eukaryota > Metazoa > Chordata > Mammalia > Afrosoricida > Chrysochloridae > Chrysochloris > Chrysochloris asiatica. The sequence goes on along the minus strand of NW_006409061.1, from coordinate 23,175 downwards.
CTTTGCATATTTTATTATAGTATTTGGCTTTATTTTCTTGAGCTGATCTTTGAAATTTCCTGTTCAGCTCTTGTACCTCTTCAATTTTTCCATTTGCTTTTGCTTCACTACATTGGAGAGCAAGTTACGAGTCTCTTCTGGCATCCATCTTGAACTTTTCCTTCTTTCTTGACTTCTTAATGAATTTTTGCTCTCTTCATGTATGACGTTCATATACAGAGAGATAACTTCTTGGTAGATCAGACCAATATATCCATGTACATAGAGCTAGGTACATGGCAGATTAGTTCAAAATGGAAATATACAGAGAGCTTGCTACATGGCTGGGTAGTGCAACATATCCATATACAGAGTTCTAGCTACCAGGCAGATGATTCAACTTGTGTGTATACAGAGAGCTAGGTACATGGCAGAGCAGTGCAATGTGTCCATATACAGTGTACTAGCTATATGGCAGATGAGTCCAACATGTCTATATATTGAAAGCTAGCTTCATGGCAGACAAGTCCAATATGTTCATATATAGAGAGCAGGTTAATGCAACATTTCCATATACAGCATTCTAGCTACATGGTAGATATTTCCAACGTGTCCATATGCATAGAGCTAGTTACATGACAGAGTAGTCCAGCATGTCCATATACAGGGTACTAACAACTTGGCAGATGATTTCAACATGTCAATGTAGTGAGAGTTCGATACATCCCAAACAATGAAAATATGTTCATTTGCATAAAACTAGCTACAGGGAAGAGTATTGCAACATTTCCGTATTCAGAGTTCTAGCTATATGGCAGATGTGCCCAACGTTTACATGTACAGAGAGCTAGCTACATGGTAAACAAGTCCAAAATGTCCATATACAGAGAGTTAAATACATTGCTCAGTAGTCCAACATGTTCAGATACAGAGTTCTAGCTACATGGCAGATGAGTCCAAAGTGTCCATATACAGAGTTCTGGCTACATGGCAGAGAAGTCCAACATGTCCATATACAGGGTGCTAGCTACAAGGCAGATGAGAGCTACTTGTCTATATACATAGAGCTAGCTACATGGCAGAGTAGTGCATAATTCGCATGTACAGAATTCAAGCTACATGTCAGATGAATCCAACTCGTCTATATTCAAAGTGCTAGCTACTTCTCAGAGTATTGCAAGAGGTCCATATACAAGGCACTATCTAGATGGCAGACAAATCCAATGTGTTCAAACACAGAGAGCTAGCTACATGGAAGGGTAGTACAACATTTACATATTTAGAGTTCTAGCTACATGGCAGATGTTTCCATCATTTCCATATACAGACAGGGAGCTACATGGCAGAATGGTCCAACAGATCCATATACAGGTTACTAGCTACATGGCAGATGAGTCAACACATCCATATACTGAGAGATAGCTGCATTGCCGACAATTCCAATATGTTCATATACAGCGAACTAGCTACATAGCATTGTAGTGCATCATTTCCATATACAGAGTTCTAGCTACAAGGCAGAGGAGTCCAACCTGTCTATATACTGAGAGCTAGTTACATGGCAGACAAGTCCAATATGTCCATATACAGAGAGTTACCTACTTGGCAGATCAGTCCTACATATCAATGTACAGAGAGCTAGCTAAATGGCAGGCGAGTCCAAAATGTCCATATACAGAGTGCTAGCTACATGTCAGAGTAGTGCAACATTTCCATATACAGAGCTATTGCTACAAGGCACAAAAGTCCAACTTGTCTATATACTTAGAGCTGGCTACATGGCAGTCAAGTCCAAAATGTTCATACACATAGAACTCCCCACTTGGTAGATCAGTCCAACATATTATGTAGCGAGCTAGCTTCATGGCAGATGAGTCCAAAATGTCCATATACAGAGAGCTAGCTACTTGGCAGGGTAGTACATCATTTCCATATACAAAGTTCTAGCTACAAGGCAGATGGGTCCAACTTGCCTATATACAGAGAACGAGCAACATGCCAGAATAATGCAACATTTCCATATACAGATATCTAGCTACATGGCAGATGTGTCCAACGTGTATATATACTGAGAGCTAACTACAGGGTAGATCAGTCCAAAATATCCATGTACAGAGAGCTGGCTACATCGCAGATGAGTCTGAAACGTCCCTATACAGCGTGCTAGCTACATGGAAGGGTAGTGCAGTATTTCCATATACAGAGTTCTAGCTACAAGGCAGATGAGTCCAACTTGTCTACACAGAGAGAGCTAACTACATGGAAGGGTGGTGCACCATTTCCATATACAGAGTTCTAGCTACTTGGCAGTTGTGTCCAACGTGTCCAGAAAATGAGAGCTAGCTAAAATGCAGAGTAGTCCAACATGTCCATATACAGGGTCCTAGCTACATGGCAGAGTAGTCCAACATGTCCATATACTGAGAGCTCCATACAGCACAGACAAGTTCAATATGTTCATTTACATAAAGCTAGCTACATGACAGAGTATTGCAACATTTCCATATGCAGGGTACTAGCTACAGGGCAGATGAGGACAACATGTCTATATGCTGAGGGCTAGTTTATGGCAGACAAGTCCAATATGTTCATTTACATGAAGCTAGCTACATGGCAGAATATTGCAACATTTCCATATACAGAGTTCTAGCTACATGGCAGATGTGTCCAACGTCTCCATGTACAGTGAGCTAGATACATGGTAGACAAGTCCAAAATTTTCTTATACAGAGAGCTGACTACATGGCTGAGTAGTCCAACATGTCCATATACAGGGAACTAGCTTCAAGGTAGATGAGTCCAACTCGTGTATATACAGAGAGATAGCTATATGACAGAGTAGTCCAGCATGTCCATGTGCAGGGTACTAGCTACATGGCAGATGAGGCCAACATGTCTATATACAGAGACTTAGCTACATGACAGAGAAGTGAACCATTTCCATATACAGAGTTCAAGGTTCATGGCAGATGAGTCCAAAGTATACATATACTGAGCTACATGGCAGAATAGTCCAACATGTCCATATACAGATGTCTAGCTATAGGGCAGATGAGTCGAACTTGTCAATATACAGAGAGCTAGCTTCATGGCAGAGTAGTGCAACATGTCCATATCCAGGGTATTAGTTAGATGGCAGATGAGTCCAACATGTGCACATACTGAGAGCTAGCTACATGGCACAGTAGTTCAACATTTCCATATACAGAGTACTAGCTACATGGCAAATAATTCTAACTAGTCCATATACTGACAGATAGCTACATGGCAGAAAAGTCCAAAACATTCATATACAATGAGCTTGCTACATGGCAGGGTAGAGTAACATTTCCATATACAGAGTTCTAGCAACAAGGCAGATGAGTCCAACTTCTCTATATACATAGAGCTGGCTACATGGAAGGGTAGTGCAACATTTGCATAAACAGAGTTCAAACTACAAGGCAGATGTGTCCAAAACTTCTATATAGAGAGAGCTAGCTGCAAAACAGGGCAGTGCAACATTTCCATATACAGAGTTCTAGCTACAAGGCAGATTAGTCCAACTTGTCTATATACTGAGAGGTAGGTACATGGCAGAGTAGTGCAACATGTTCATATACAGTGTACGAGCTGCATGGCAGGATAGTCCAACATGTCCATATATTGAGAGCTAGCAACATGTTAGATGAGTCCAACATGTCCATATACTGAGAGATAGCTACATGGCAGACAACTCCAATATGTTCATATACAGAGAACTACCTACTTGGCAGATCAGACCAACATATCCACTTACAGACAGCTAGCTACATGGCAGACGAGTCCCAAATGTGCATATTCAGAGAGCTAGCTACATGACAGTGTAGTGCAATATTTACTTATACAGAGTTCTAGCTAAAAGGCATATGAGTCCCACTTGTCTATATACTGAGAGCTACCTACATGGCAGAGAAGTGCATTATTTCATATACAGAGTTAAAGCTTCATGGCAGATGAGTCCAACTTGTCTATATGCAAAGAGCTAGCTACATGCCAGAGTCGTGCAATATGTCCATATACAGGGTATCAGCTACATGGCAAATGAATTCAACCTGTCCATACACAGAGAGCTAGGTACATGGGAGAGAAGTCTAAAATGTTCATATATAGAGAGCTAGCTACATGGAAGAGTAGTTCAACATTTCCATATATATAGAGTTCTAGCTACTTGGTAGATGTGTCCAACATGTCCATAAACTGAGAGCTAGCTACCTGGCAGACAAGTCCAATATGTTCATATACAAAGAGCTAGCTACATGGCAGGGTATTGCAACATTTCCATATACAGAGTTCTAGCTACAAGACCGATGAGTCATACTTCTCTATATAAAGAGAGGTAGCTACATAGCAGAGTAGTGTAACGAGTCCATATACAGGGTACTAGGTACATGGCAGATCACTCCAACATGTCCATATACTGAAAGCTAGCTACATGGAAGACAAGTCCAATATGTTCATATGCAGAGAGCTAGCTACGTGGCAGGGAAGTGCAATATTTCCATATACAGAGTTCTAGCTACGATACTGATGAGTCCTATTTCTCTATATAAAGAGAGGTAGCTACATGGCAGAGTAGTGCAACATGTCCATATATAGGGCAGGTGTGTCCAACATTTCCATATACGGAGAGCTAGCTTCATGGCAGAGTAGTCCAACATGTCTATATACAGTTTGCTAGATATATGGCATATGAGTCCAACATGTCCATAAACTGAGAGATAGCTAAAGGGCAGACAACTCCAATATGTTCCTATTCAAAGAGTTACCTACTTGGCAGATCAGACCAACATATCCATGTACAGAAAGCTAGCTACATGGCATACGAGT
>NW_006409061.1:7807-18248 GCF_000296735.1 Chrysochloris asiatica | reverse complement strand
TACAGAGTTCTAGCTACAAGGCAGATAAGTCCAACTTCTCTGTACTGAGAGAGCCAGGTACATGACAGTATAGAGCAACATTTCCATATACAGATTTCTAGCTACAAGGCAGATAAATCCAACTTATCTATGTAGAGAGAGCTAGTTACATGGCATGGTAGTGCAATATTTCCATATATAGAGATCCTGCTACAAGGCAGATGATTCCAACTTGACTATATATTGAGAGCTGCCTACATCAAAGAGTAGTGCATCATTTCCATATTCAGAGTTCAAGTGACATGGCAGATGTGTCCAACGTGTCCATATAATAAGAGCTAGCTACATGGCAGAGTAGTCCAACGGGTCCATATACAGGGTAGTAGCTACATGACAGATGACTACAATATGTACATATACTGAGAGCAAGCTACATGGCAGACAAGTCCAATATGGCCATACACAGAGAGCTAGCTACATGGCAGGGTATTACAACATTTCCATATACAGAGCTCTATCTAAAAGGCAGATGAGACCAACTTGTCTATATACAGAGAGCTAGCTACATGGCAGTGTAGTGCAACATGTCCATATACAGTGTACTAGCTAAATGGCAGATGAGTCCAACATGTCCATATATTGAGAGGTAGCTACATGGTAGAGAAGTCAAATAAGATCATATACAGAGATCTGTCTACATGGCAGCATAGTGCAACATTTCCATATAAAGAGTTCTAGGAACATGGAAGATGTGTACAAAATGTCCATATAGAGAAAGCTAGCTGCATGACAGAGTAGTGCAAAATTTCCATATACAGAGTTTGAGCTATAAGGCAGAGGAATCCAAAATGTCCATTTACAGACAGCTAGTTACAAGGCAGAGTAGTGCATGATTTCCATATACAGAGTTCTAGCTACATGGCAGCTGTGTCCAATGTGTCCATAAAATGAGAGCTATCTACTTGGCAGTGTAGTCCAACATGTCCATATATGGGTCCTAGTTACATGGTAGCATAGTGGCTACGAATAGGGCTGCGAACCTTAAGGTCAGTGGTCCGAAACTACAGCTGCTCCGCGGGAGAAAGATGAGGCTTTCTACTCCCCTAAAGATTTACACACTCGGAAACCTTGTAGAGGGTCCCTATGTGTTGGAAATGACTTGATGGCACTTAACAACAACAACAAAGTTACATTGCAGAGTAGTCCAACATATCCATATACTGACAGCTCCATACATCACAGACAAGTTCAATATGTTCATTTACATAAAGCTAGCTACATGGCATGGTAGTCCAACATGTCCATATACAGGGTAAAAGCTACATGGCAGATGAGTCCAACATGTCCATATACTGAGAGCTAGCTACAAAGCAGACAAGTCCAAAATGTTCACATACAGAGAGCTAGCTCCATGTAGGGCAGTGCAACATTTCCATACACAGAGTTCTAGCTACAAGGCAGATAAGTCCAACTTGTCTATAAACAGAGAGCTAGATACATTGCAGGGTAGCACACCAATTCCATATACAGAGTTCTAGCTACATGACAGATGTGTCCAATGTGTACATATCCTGAGAGATAGCTGCATGGCAGAGTAGTCCAACATATCCATATACAGGGTACTAGCTACACCACAGATGAATCCAACATGTCCATATACTGAGAGCTAACTACATGGCAGACAAGTCCAATATGTTCATATACAGAGAGCTACATTCTTGGCAGATTAGTTCAACATATCCATGCACAGAGAGCTAGCTACATGTCAGACGATTCCAAAATATCCATATATAGAGAGCTAGCTACATGGCAGGGTAGTGAAAGATTTCCATATACAGATATCTAGCTACTAGGCAGATGAGTCCAACTTGTCCATATACAGAGAGCTAGCTACATGGCAGAGTAGAGCAACGTTTCCATATACAGAGTTCTAGCTAGAAGACTGATGAGTCAAACTTCTCTATATACAGAGATCTAGCTACATGGCAGAGTAGTGTAACAAGTCCATATACAGGGTACTAGCTACATGGCAGATCACTCCAACATGTCCATATACTGAAAGCTAGCTACATGGCAGACAAGTCCAATATGTTCTTATACAGAGAGCTAGCTACGTGGCAGGGATGTGTAATATTTCCATATACAGAGTTCTAGCTACAATATTGATGAGTCCTACTTCTCTATATATAAAGAGAGGTAGCTACATGGCAGAGTAGTGCAACATAGGGTACTAGATAAATGTCAGGTGAGTCCAACATGTCCATATACGGAGAGCTAGCTTCATGGCAGAGTAGTCCAACATGTCCATATACAGGTTACTATATACATGGCATATGAGTCAAACATGTCCATATACTGAGAGCTAGCTACATGGCAGAGAAGTCCAATATGTTCATATACAGAGAGCTAGCTACGTGGCAGGGAAGTGCAATATTACCATATACAGAGTTCTGGCTACAATACTGATGAGTCCTACTTCTCTATATACAGAGAGCTAACTACATGGCAGAGTAGTGCAACATGTCCATATACAGGGTACTAGATAAATGGCAGGTGAGTCCAACATGTCCATATACGGAGAACTAGCTTCATGGCAGAGTAGTCCAACATGTCCATATACAGGTTACTAGATACATGGCATATGAATCCAACATATCCATATACTGAGAGACAGCTACAGGCAGACAACTCCAATATGTTCCTATGCAGAGACCTACCTACCTGGCAGATCAGATCAACATATCCATGTACAGAGAGCTAGCTACATGACAGACGAGTCCCAAATGTCCATATTCAGAGAGCTAGCTACAAGGCAGGGTAGTGCAACATTTCCATATGCAGAGTTCTAGCTACAAGACAGATGAGTCCAACCTGTCTGTACACAGAGAACTAGCTACATGACAGTGTAGAGCCGCATTTCCATATACAGAGTTCTAGCTACAAGGCAGATGAGTCCAACTTGTCTATACAAAGAGAGCTAGCTACATGGCATGGAGTGCAACATTTCCATAAACAGAGTTCTACCTACAAGGCAGATGAGTCCAACTTATCTATATCCATAGAGCTATCTACATGGCAGAGTAGTCCAACAGGTCCATATACAGGGTACTAGCTTCATGGCAGATGACTCCAACATGGCCATATAATGAAAGCTACCTACATGCCATACAAGTCCAATATGTTCATATACAGATAATTAGCTATATGGCAATGTAGTGCAGCATTTCCATATAGAGAGTTCTATGTACAAGGCAGATGAGTCCAACTTGTCAATATACAGAGAGCTAGCTACATGGCAGTGTAGTGCAACAATTGCATATGCATAGATCTAACTACATGGCAGAGGTGTCCAACGTGTCAATATACTGAGAGATAGCTACATGACAGAGTTGTACAACATGTCCATATACAGTGTACTAACTACATGGCAGATGTGTACAACAAGTCCATATACTGAGAGCTAGCTACATGTCAGACAAGTCCACTATGTTTACATACAGAGTGCTCCCCAGTTGGCAGATAAGTCCAAAATGCCCATATACAGATAACTAGCTACATGGCAGGGTTGTGCACTATTTCCAAATACAGAGTTCTAGGTACAGGGTAGATGAGTCCAACTTGTCTATATACAGAGAGCTAACTACATGGAATTGTACTGCAACATTTCCATATACAGAGTTCTGGCAACATGGCAGATGTGTCCAACATGTCCATATACTGAGAGCTAGCTACATGACAGAGTAGTGCAACATGTTCATATACAGAGTACTAGCTACATGGCATACAAGTAGAACATGTCCATATACTGAGAGCTAGCTACACGGCAGACAAGTCCAATATATTCATATACAGAGTGCTAGCTACATGGCGGGGTAGGGCAACATTTCCATATACAGAGTTCTAAATACATGGTAGATATGTCCAACGTGTCCATATCCTTAGAGGAGCTACATGGCAGACAAGTCCAATATGTTCATATAGGAAGCTAGCTACATGGCATGGTAGTGCAACATTTCCATATACAGTTTTCAAGCTACATGGAAGATGTGCCCAACGTGTCCGTATACTGAGAGCTATCTGCTTGGCAGGTCAGTCCAACATATCCATGTACAGAGAGCTAGCTACATGGCAGACGAATCCAAAATGTCCATATGCTGAGAGCTAGCTACATGGCAGTGTAATGCAACATTTCCATATACAGAGTTCTAGCTACATGGTAGATGTCTCCAACGTGTCCATATACTAGGAGCTACCTATATGGCAGACAAATCCAATGTGTTTATGTACAGAGTGCTAGCAACATGGCAGATGAGTCCAGAGTGCAACATTTCCAAAAACAGAGTTCTGGCTACAAGACAGATAAGTCCAACTTGTCTATATACAGAGTGCTAGCTACATGGCAGAGTAGTGCAAGAATTCCATATACATAGTTCGAACTACATGGCAGAGGTGTCCAACCTGTCCATATACTTAGAGATAGCTACATGGCAGAGTAGTACATGTCCATATACAGTGTACTAGCTACATGGCAGATGTTTCAAACATGTCCATATACTGAGAGCTAGCTACATGGCAGACAAATCCAATATGTTTATATACAGAGTGCTCCCCACTTGGCAGAACAGTGCAATATGTCCATATACAGAGAGCTTGCTACATGGCAGAGTAGTGCAACAATCCCATATACATACTTCTTGCTCCATGGCAGATGTTTCCAACATGTCCATATACAAAGTACTAGCTACATGGCAGATGAGTCCAACATGTCCATATACTGAGGGCTAGATACATGGCAGTCAAGACCAATATGTTCATATAGAGAGTTCTCTACTTGGTATATGACTCCAACATATCCATGTAAAGACAGCTAGCTACATGGCAGATGGTTCCAATATGTTTATATACAGAGTGTTCCCTACATGGCAGATCAGTCCAACATACCCATGTTCAGAGAGCTAGCTACATGGCAGTGGAGTCCAAAATTTCCATATACAGAAAGCTAGCTACATGGCAGGGTAATGCAACGTTTCCATATACAGAGTTCTAGCTGCAAGGCAGATGACTCCAACTTGTCTATATAGAGAGAGCTAGGTATATGGCATGGTAGTGCAACATTTCCATATACAGAGTCCAAGGTACATGGTAGATGAATCCAACTTGTCTGTATTCTTAGAGCTTGTTACATGGCAGACAAGTCCAATATGTTCATACAGAGAGCTAGCTACATGACAGGGTAGTGCAACATTTCCTTATGCAGAGTTCTAGCTACACGGCAGATGTGTCCAACGTGTCCATATACTGAGAGCTAGCTACATGGCAGAGTAGTCCAACATGTCCATACACAGGGTACTAGTTACAGGTTTGATGAGTCCAATATGTCCATATACTGAGAGTTAACTACATGGAAAATGAGTCCAACATGTGTATATATAGAGGACTAGCAACCTAATGAGTCCAACATGTACTTATACTGAGAGCTAGCTACATGGTAGAGAAATCCAATATGTTTATATACAGAGAGCTAACTGCTTGGCAGATCAGTCCAACATGTCCATGTACAGAGAGCTAGCTACATGGCAGACGAGTCCAAAATGTCCTTATGCAGAGAGCTAGATACATGGCAGCGTAATGCAATATTTCCATATACAGGGTTCTAGCAACATGGTAGATGTGTCAAGGTGTCCATACTCTGGGAGCTACCTAAATGGCAGACAAGTCCAATACGTTCATATACAGAGTGCTAGCTACATGGCAGGGTAATGCAACATTTCCATATACAGAGTTCTAGCTACAAGGCAGATGAGTCCAACTTGTCTATATACTCAAAGCTAGCTACATAGCAGACAAGTCCAGTATGTTCATATACTGAGAGCTACCTACTTGGCAGATCAGTTCAACATATCCATGTGCAGAGAGCTAGCTACATGGTAAACGAGTCCAAAATGTCGATATACAAAGAGCTAGGTACATATCAGGGTAGTTCAACATTTCCATATACAGAATTCTAACTACAAGGCAGGTGAGTCTAACTTGTCTCTATACAGAGAGCTAGCTACATGGCAGAGTAGTGCAACATTTCCATATACAGAGTTCTAGCAACATGTCAGATGTGTTAAACGTGTCCATATACTGAGTGCTAGCTACATGGCAGACAAGTCCAATATGTTAATATGCAGGAGCTACCTAATTGGCAGATCAGTCCAACATATCCATGTACTGAGAGATAAGTACATGGCAGTTGAATCCAAAATGTCAAAATACAGAGAGCTATCTACATGGCAAGGAAGTGCAACCTTTCCATATGCAGGGTTTAAACTATATGGCAGATTATTCTCAAGTGTTCATATACTGTGAGCTAGCTTCATGGCAGAGTAGTCCAAAATGTCCATATACAGAGTTCTAGCTACATGGCAGACAAGTCTAATATGTTCATATACAGAGAGCTCCCTTTTTGGCAGATGAGTCCAAAATGTCCATATACAGAGAGCTAGCTACATGACCGGGTTGTGCAATATTTCCATATACAGATTTCTAGATACAAGGCAGAGGAATCCAACTTGTGTATATACAGAGAGCTAACTACGTGGAAAGGTAGTGCAACATTTCCATGTAGAGAATTTGGCTACATGGCAGATTTGTCCAACATGTTCATGTACTGTGAGTTAGCTGAATGGCATTCAAGTCCAATATGTTCATATACAGAAATCAAACTATTTGACAGATTACTACTACAAATCCATGTACAGATAGGTAGCTACTTGGCAGAGGAGTCCAAAGTGCAAGGTTTCCATATACAGAGTTCTAGCTATAAGGTAGATGAGTCCAACTTGGCTATATACATAGAGCTATCTACATGACAGAGTAGTGGAATAATTCCATATACATAGTTCTAGCTACATGGCAGATGTGTCCAACGTGTCCATATACTGAAAACTAGCTACATGGCAGAGAATTTCAACAATTACATATGTATAGTTCTAACTACATGGCAGAGGTGTCCAACCTGTCAATATACTGAGAGATAGCTACATGGCAGAGTAGTACAACATGTCCATATACAGTGTACTAGCTACATGGCAGATGTGTACAAAGTCCATATACTGAGAGCTAGCTACATGTCAGACAAGTCCACTATGTTTGTATACAGAGTGCTCCCCAGTTGGCAGATAAGTCCAAAATGTCCATATACAGAGAGCTAGCTACATGGCAGGGTTGTGCAATATTTCCAAATACAGAGTTCTAGGTACAAGGTAGATGAGTCCAACTTGTCTATATACAGAGAGCTAACTACATGGAAGTGTAGTGCAACATTTCCATATACAGAGTTCTTGCTACATGGTAAATGTGTCTAACGTGTCCATATATTGAGTGCTAGCTACATGGCAGACAACTCCAAAATGTTCATATACAGTGACCTACCTAATTGGCAGATCAGTCCAACATATCCATGTACACAGAGCTAGTTACATGGAAGACGAGTCCAAATGTCCATATACTGAGATCTAGCTACATGGCAGAAAAGTCCAATATGTTCATATACACAGAGTTAATACTTGGCAGATCAGTCCAACATATCCATGTACAGAGAACTAGCTACATGGCAGATGAGTCCAAAATGTCCATATGCAGACAGCTAGCTCATGACAGGGTAATGCAACATTTCCATATACAGAGTTCTAGATACATAGTAGATGTGTCCATCTTGTCCATATACTGGGAGCTACCTACAGGGTAGACAAGTCCAATATGTTCATATACTAAGTGCTTGCTACATTGCAGGGTAGTGCAACATTTCCATATACAGATTTTTAGCTACATGGCAGATGTGTCCAACGTGTCCATATACTGAAAACTAGCTACATTGCAGACAAGTCCAATATGTTCATTTACAGAGGGCTACCTACTTGGCAGATCAGTGAAGCATATCTATGTACAGAGAGCTAGATACATGGAAGACAAGTCCAAAATTTCCATGTACAGATTGCTAGATGCATGGTAGGGTAGTGCAAAATTCCCATATATAGAGTTCTAGCTCCAAGGCAGAAGGGTCCAACTTGTCTATATACAGAGAGCTTGCTACATGGCAGAGTAGTGCAACAATTCCATATACAGAGTTCTAGCTACATGGCAAATGTGTCCAACATTTACATATCCTGAGAGCTACCTACAGCCCAGTTCAGTCCAAAATATCCATGTTAAGGGAGCTAGCTCCATGGCATACAATTCCAAAATGTCCAAATACAGAGAGCTAGCTACATGGCAGGAAATTTCAATATGTTCATATACAGAGAGCTACCTACTTGGCAGATCAGTCCAACATATCCATGTAACGACAGCCAGCTACATGGCAGATGAGTCCACAATATCCATATACAGAGCTAGTTACATGGCAATGTAGTGCAACATTTCCATATACAGAGTTCTCCCTACATGACAGATGAGTTCAACGGGTCTATATAGTGACAGCTAGCAACATGGCAGACAAGTCCTATAAGTTCATATACGGGGAGCTACCTACTTTGCAGATAAGTCCAAAATATCCATGTACAGAGAGCTAGCTACATGGCAGACAAGTCCAAACTGTCCATATACAGAGAGCTAGCTACATGGCAGGGTAGTGCATCATTTCCATATACAGAGTTCTAGCTGCAAGGAAGATGGGTCCAACTTGTCTATATACAGAGTGCCAGCTACATGACAGTGTAGTGCATCGTTTTCATATACAGAGTTCAAGCTACATGGTAGATGAGTCCCAAGTGTTCATATACTGAGTGCTAGCTACATTGCAGAGCAGTCCAACATGTCCATATACAGAGTTCTAGCTACATGGCAGATGTGTCCAACGTGTCCTTATACTGAGAGCTAGCTACATGGCAGACAAGTCCAGTATGTTCATATACAGAGAGTGACCTACTTGGCAGATCAGTCCAAAATGTCCATATACAGTGAGCTAGCTACATGGCAGGGTAGTGCAACATTTTCTTATACAGAATTCTAGCTACAAGGCAGATGAGTCCAACTTGTCCAATGTATTAATATACTGAGACTTATCTACTTTGCAAATCAGTCCAACATATCCATGTACAGAGAGCTAGGTACATGGCAGATGAGTCCAAAATGTCCAAAATTAGAGACCTATATACATGGGAGCGTTGTGCAATATTTCTATATACAGCGTTCTATATACAAGGCAGATGAGTCCAATTTGTCTATATGCATAGAACTAACTACATGGAAGGGTAGTGCAACATTTCCATATACAGAGTTCTAACAACATGGCAGATGTGTCCAACGTGTCCATATACTGAGAGCTAGCTATATGTCAGACGAGTCCAAAATGTCCATGCACAGAGAGCTAGCTACATGGCAGAGTAGTGCATCATTTCCATATATAGAGTTCAAGCCACATGACCGATGAGTCCCAAATATTCACATACTGTGAGCTAGCTAAATTGCAGAGTAGTCCAACATGTCCATATACAGAGTTCTAGCTACATGGCAGAGGTGTCCAACGTGTCCAAATACTGAGAGCTAGCTACATGTCAGACGAGTCCAAAATGTCCATGGCAGAGTAGTGCATCATTTCCATATATAGAGTTCAAGCTACATAGCAGATGAAGCCCATGTGTTCATATACTGGGCGCTAGCTGCATCGAAGTGTAATGCTACATGTCCATATACAGAGTTCTATTTACATGGCAGAGGTGTCTATATACAGAGAAATCGGTACTAGGCATGGTAGTGCAACATTTCCATATACAGAGTTCTACCTACATGTTTGATGTGTCCAACATGTCCATATCCTTAGAGATAGCTACATGGCAAACAAGTCCAATATGTTCATATCGAGAGTTAGCTACATGGCACAGTAGTGCAACATTTCCGTATACAGTGTTCTAGTACATGACAGATGTGACCAACATGTACATATATAAGAGCTAGCTAAAAAGAGTAGTCCAACATGTCCAAATACAAGGTACTAGCTACATGGCAGATGAGTCCAATATGTCCATATACTGAGAGTTAAGTACAGGGTAAATGAGTCCAACATGTGTATACAAAGAGGACTAGCTCCCTAGCTAATGAGTGCAACATGTACTTATACTGAGAGCTAGCTACATGGCAGTCAAGTCCAACATGTTAATATACAGAGAGCTATCTGCTTGGCAGATCAGTCCAACATAGCCATGTACACAGAGCTAGCAGACGAGTCCAAAATGTCCATATGAAGAGAGCTAGCTACATGGCAGGTTAATGCAACATTTCCATATACGGAGTTCTAGCTTCATGATAGATGTGTCCAACATGTCCATATACTGGGAGCTAACTACATGGCAGAAAAGTCCAATATGTTCATATGCACAGTGCTAGCTATATGGCAGGGTAGTGCAACATTTCCTTATACAGAGTTGTCACTACAAGGCATATGAGTCCAACTTGTCTATATAGTGAAAGCTAGCTA
>NW_006409061.1:0-6296 GCF_000296735.1 Chrysochloris asiatica | reverse complement strand
TCATATACAGAGAGCTAGCTACATGGCAGGGTAGTGCAACATTTCCATATACAGAGTTCTAGCTACTTGGCAGATGTGTCCAACCTGTGCATATACTCAATTCTAGCTACATAGCAGAAAAGTCCAATATGTTAATATACATAGAGCTACCTACTTGGCAGATCAGTCCAATATATCCATGTACAGAGAGCTACCTACATGGCAGATGAGTCCAAAATGTCCATATACAATGAGCTAGCTACATGTCAGGGTAGTGCAACATTTCCATATACAGGGTTCTAGCTACATGGAAGATGTGTCCTACGTGTCCATATACTGAGTGCTAGCTTCATGGAAGAGTATTCCAACATGTCCATATAGAGGGTGTTACCTACATGGCAGATGTGACCAACTTGTCCATATACTGAGAGCTAGCAACATGGCAGACAAGTCCATTATGTTTTTATACAGAGAGCTCCCTACTTGGCAGATCAGTCCCAAATGTCCATATACAGAGCTAGCTACATGGCAAGGTTGTGCAATATTTCCATAGACAGAGTTCTAGGTACAAGGCAGATGAGTCCAACTTGTCTATATACAGAGAGATAACTTCATGCAACATTTCTATATAATGAGTTTAGCTACATGGCAGATGTGTCCCACGTGTTCATATACTGAGAGTTAGCTGTATGGCAGATAAGTCCAATATGTTCATATACTGTGAGCTACCTAATTGAAAGATCAGTCCAACATAATCATGTACAGAGAGATACCAACTTGGCAAAGCAGTCAAACATATCCATGTACAGAGATAGCTACATGGCACACGAGTCCAAAATGTCCACAAATAGAGAGTAAGCTTCATGGCAGGGTAGTGCAACATTTCCATATACAGAGTTCTAGTTTCATGGAAGACAAGTCCAATATGTTCATATACAGAGACTTATCTGCTTGGCAGATCAGTCCAAGATATCCATGTACATACAGAAAGCTAGATGCATGCAGATAAGTACAAAATGTACGTATGCAGAGAGCTAGCTACATGGCAAGGTAATGCAACATTTCCATATACAGAGTTCTAGCTACATGGGAGATGTGTCCAACATGTCCATATACTAGGAGCTAACTACATGGCAGACAAGTCCAATATGTTCATATACAGAGTGCTTGCTACATGGCAGGGTAGTGCAATATTTACATATACTGAGTTTTAGCTACATGGCAGATGTGTCCAACGTGTTCATATACTGAGAGCTAGCTACATGGCAGACAAGTCCTATATGTTCATATACAGAGAGCTACCTAATTCGCAGATCAGTTGAACATATCAATGTACAGAGATCTAGCTACATAGCAAGTTAGTGTAACATTTCCATTTACAGAGTTCTAGCTACAAGGCAGATGAGTCCAAATTGTCTATATACTTAAAGCTAGCTACATGGCAGAGTAGTGCAACAATTACTTATATATAGTTCTAGCTCCATGGTAGATGTAGTCCAACATGTCCATATACAGGGAACTAGCTACATGGCAGACAAGAACAATATGTTCATATACAGAGAGCTACCTCCTTGTCAGTTCAGTCCAACATATCCATGTGCAGAGAGCAAGTTACATGGCAGACGAGTTCAAAATGTCCAACGTGTCCATATATTGAAAGCTAGTTACATGGCAGAGTAGTCCAACATGTCTATATATAGGGTACTAGCTACATGACAAATGCGTCCAGCATGTCCATATACTGAGAGGTAGCTACACAGCAGAGAAGTCCAATATGTTCATTTGCAGAAAGCTACCTACTTGGCAGATGAGTCCAACGTATCAATATAATGAGTGTTACTACGTGGCAAATGAATCCAACATGTGTATATATAGAGGAATAGCTCCCTGTCTAATGAGTGCAACATGACTATATACTGATAGCTAGCTACATGGCAGACAAGTCCCATATGTTCATATACAGAGAACTAACTACATGGCAGTGTAGTGCAACATTTCCCTATATAGAGTTCTAGCTACATGGCCGATGTGTTCAACATGACCATATATTGAGAGCTATATACATGGCAGATTAGTCCAAAATATTCATGCACAGTGAGCTAGCTACATGGCAGACGAGTCCAAAATGTCCATAGAAAGAGAGCTAGATAGATGGAAGTGTAATGCATCATTTCTAACACAAAGTTCAAGCTACATGGCAGATGAGTCTAAAGTGTTCATATACTGAGAGCTAGACACATGACAGTGTACTCCAACATGTCCATATACAGGGTACAAAATACGTGGCAGATGAGTCCAATGTGTCCATATAATGAGAGTTAACTACATTGCAAATGAGTCCAACATGTGTATATATAGAGGAATAGCTCCCTGTCTAATGATTCCAACATGTCTATATGCTGACAGCTAGCTACAAGGCAGACAAGTCCAATATGTTCATATACAGAGAACTAACTACATGGCAGTGAAGTGCAACATTTTCATATACAGAGTTCTAACTACATGGCAGATGAGTCCAACTTGTCTATATACAGGGAGCTAGCTACATGGCAGAGTAGTGCAACATTTCCATATTCAGATTTCTAACTACAAGGCAAATGAGTCCAACGTGTCTATATACAGAGAGCTAGCTATATGGCAGGGTAGTGCAACATTTCCATATACAGAGATCTAGCTACATGGCAGATGTGTCCAACGTGTTCATATACTGAGAGCTACCTACATGACATATCAGTCCATCACATCCATGTACAGATAGCTAGGTACATGTCAGACTATTCCAAAACGTCCATATACAGAGAACTAGCTGCATGGCAGGGTAGTGCAACATTTCCATATACAGAGTATCAGCTACAAGGTAGATGAATCAAACTGGTGTATATACAGAGAGCTAGCGACAAGGTAGGGTAGTACGACATTTCCATGTACAGAGTTCTAGCTACATGCAGATGTGTTCAATGTGTGCATATACTTAGAATTAGCTACAAGGCTGATCAGTCCAAATTATCCATGCACAGAGAGATAGCTATATGTCAGACGAGTCCAAAATGTCAATATAGACAGAGCTAGCTACATGGCAGATTAGTGCATCATTTCCATATACAAATTTCTAGGTACATGGCAGATGTGTACAATGTGTCCATATACTGAGAACTAGCTACATGGCAACCATGTCCACTATATTCATATACAGAGAGCTACCTACTTGACGGATCAGTCCAACATATCCATGTACAGACACCTAGCTACATGGCAGACGAGTACAAAATGTCCATATACAGAAAGCTATCTACATGGCAGGGTAGTGCAAATTTTCCATAGACAGAGTTCTAGCTACAAGGCAGATGAGTCCAATTTCTCTTTTTACAGAGAGCCGGCTACATGGCAGAGTAGTACAACATTTCCATATACAGAGTTCTAGTGACAAGGCAGATGTGTCCATATACTGAGAGTTAGCTACATGGCAGACAAGTCCAATATTTGCATATAAAGAGAATTACTAACTTAGCAGATCAGTCCAATATATCCATGTACAGTGTTGTAGCTACATGGCAGATGTATTCAACATGTTCATATACTGAGAGCCACCTACATGCTGATCAGTCCAAATTATCCATACACAGAGAGCTAGCTATATGTCAGACTGTCCAAATTGTCCATATACAGAGAGCTAGCTACATGGCAGGGTAGTGCAACATTTCCATATACAGAGTTCTGGTTGTATGGCAGATGTGTCCAAAGTGTCCATATACTGAGCGCTAGTTACATGACTAAGTAGTCCAACAAGCTATATACAGGGTACTAGCTACATGGCAGAGTAGTCCAACATGTCCATATACTGAGTGCTAGCTACATGGCAGACAAATCCAATATGTTCATATACAGAGAGCTAACTACTTGGCGGAACAGTCCAACATATCCATGTACAGAGAGCTAGCTACATGGCAGACAAGTCCAAAACGTCCTTATACAGAGAGCAAGCTACATGACAGGATACTACATCATTTCCATATAAAGAATTCTAGCTACAAGGCAGATGAGTCCAAATTGTCTATATAGAGAGAGCTGGCTACATGGCAGAGTAGTGCAACATTTCCATATAAAGAGTTCTAGCTACATGACAGATGTGACAAACGTGTCAATATACTGAAAGTTAGCTACATGGCAGACAAGTCCAATTGTTCATATACAGAGATCTACCTACTTGGCAGATCAATCCAACATATCCATGTACAGAGAGCTAGCTACATGGCAGACGAGTCCAAAATAACCACGTACATAGAGCTAGCTACATGTCAGGGTAGTGCAACATTTCCATGTAAAGACTTCTAGCTACATGGCAGATGTCCAACATATCCATATTCTGAGAGCTAGCTACATGGCAGAGTAGTGCAACATTTCCATATACAGAGATCTAGATACATGGCAGATATGTTCAATGTGTCCATATACTGAGAGCTAGCTACATGGCAGACAAGTCCAATGTGTTCATATACAGAGAGCAAGCTACATGTCCGATGAGTTCAAAATGTGAATATACAAGGAGCTAGCTACATGGCAGTGTATTGCAAAATTTCCATATACAGAGTTCTAGCTACAAGGCAGATGAGTGCAACTTGTCTATATACATAAGGTAGCTACATGGCAGATTAGTACAACATTTCCATATATAGCATTCTAGCTACATGGCAGATGTGTCCAATGTGTCCATATACTGAGAGCTAGAAACATGGCATAGAAGTCCAATATGTTCATATACAGAGAACTAGCTACATGGCAGGGTAGTGCAACATTTCCATATACAGAGTTCTAGCTACAAGGCAGATGAGTGCAACTTATCTTTATACAGAGATCTAGCTACATGGCAGAGTAGAGCAACATTTCCATATACATAGTACTATCTACATGGCAGATGTGTCCAGCGTTTCCATATACTGAGAGCTAGCAACATGGCAGAAACTCCAATATGTTCATATACAGACAGCTACCAACTTAGCAGATCAGTCCAGCATATCCATGTACAGAGAGCTAGCCACATGGCAGACGAGTCCAAAATGTCCATATACAAAGAGCTAGCTACAAGGCAGATGAGTCCAACTTGTCTATATACTGAGAGCTAGATACATGGCAGATTATTCCAACATGTCCTTATACAGGGTACTAACTAGAAGGCAGATGAGTGCAACGTGTCTGTATACTGTGAGCTAGCTACATGGCAGGGAAATCCAATATGTTCACATACAGAGAGCTACCTACTTGGCAGATCAGTCCAACATATCCATGTACAGAGTGCTAGCTACATGGCAGAGTAGTGCAACATTTCCATATAAAGGGTTTTAGCTATATGGCAGACGTGCCCAACGCGTCCATATACTGAGAGGTACCTACATGGCAGATATGTCCCAAATCTCCATGCACACAGAGATACCTACATATCAAACGAGTCCAAAATGTCTATATTCAGTGTTCTAGCTACATGGCAGATGTGTCCAAAATGTCCACATACTGAGAGCTAGCTTCATGACAGAATAGTCCAACATGTCCATATACAGGGTACTAGCTACATGGCAGATGAGTCCAACATGTCTATATACAGAGAGCTTGCTACATGGCAGAGTAGGGAAACATTTCCATATACAGAGTTCTAGATATATGAGAGATGTGTCCAGCGTGTCAATATACTGACAGCTACCTACATGACAGATCAGTTCAACATGTCCATATACAGGGTAATAGTTACATGGCAGATGAGTACAAAATGGCCATATAGAGAGAGGTTGCTAAGTGGCTGAATAGTGCATCATTTCCATATACAGAGTTCAAGCTACAGGGCAGATCAGTCCAAAGTGTTCATATACTTAGAGCTAGCTATAAGGCAGAGTAGTCCAACATGTTCATATACAGGGTACTAGCTACATGGCAGATGACTACAACATGTACATATACTGAGAGTTAGGTACATGGCAGACAATTCCAATATATTGATATACAGAGAACTATCTACTTGGAAGATCAGTTCAACATAACCATGTACAGAGAGCTAGCTACATGGCTGACGAGTCCACAATGTTCATGTACAGGGTACTAGCTAAATGCAGATGAGTCCAATATGTGCATATACAGAGAGCTACCTACATGGCAGGGTAGTGCAACATTTCCATATACAGTCTTCTAGCTACACGACAGATGTGTACAAAGTGTCCATATACAGATAGCTAGCTAAATGGCAGAGTCGTGCATCATTTCCATATACAGAGTTCAAGCTACATGGTACATCAGTCCAAAGTGTTCATATACTGAGAGCTAGCTACATGGCA
>NW_006409060.1:622344-623249 GCF_000296735.1 Chrysochloris asiatica | reverse complement strand
GTCCAATGTGTCAAATAACCTAGAGCTAGATACATGGCAGAAAAGTACAACATTTCGATGTAAAGGGTTCTAGCTACATGGCAGATGATACCAACGTGTAGATATACAGAGAGCAAGCTACATGGCAGTGTAGTACATCATTTCCATATACAGAGTTCTAGCTACTTGGCAGATAAGTCCATTGTGTCCATATACAGAGAACTAGCTAAATGGCAGAGTATTCCAACATGTCCATATACAGAGAGCTATCTATATAGCAGATGAGTCCATCATGTGTATATTTAGAGGACTAGCTTTATGGCAGTCAAGTCCAATATCTTCATATACAGAGAGCTACCTACATAGCAGATCAGTGCAACATATCCATGTGCAGAGAGCTAGCTACATGGAAGACAAGACTAAAATGTCCATTTACAGAGGGTTTGCTAAATGGCAGAGTAGTGCAACATTTCCATATACAGAGTTCAAGCTAAATGGCAGATGCATCCAACATGTACAACTACAGAGAGCTAGCTACATGGCAGAGTAGTACAACATTTCCATATACAGAGTTCTAACTACATAGTACATGAGTCCAATGTGTCCATATACTAACAGCAAGATATAAGGCAGATGAGTCCAACATGTTCATACAAAGAGAGCTGGCTACATGGCTGATGTGTCCCACATATCAATATATAGAGAGCTAGCTACTTGGCAGACAATTCCAATATCTTCATATACAGAGAGTTACCTACATGGCAGATAAATCCAACATATTCACGTACAGAGAGCTAGCTACATGGCAGACGATTCCAACATATACATATATAGAGAGTGAGCTACATGGCACAGTAGCCCAACATATCCATATAAAGTGTAGTAGCTACATGGCAGATGAGTCTGACATGTCCATATACTGAGAG
>NW_006409060.1:620750-621576 GCF_000296735.1 Chrysochloris asiatica | reverse complement strand
TTCTAGCTACATGGCAGAAAATTCCAAAATGTCCATATACAAAGAGCTAGCTAGATGGCAGGGTTAGTGCAACACTTCTATATACAGAGTTCTAGCTACATGCCAGATGAGTCCAACGTGTCCATATACTGAGAGATAGCTACATGTCAGAGTAGTACTACATGTCCATATACATAGTACTAGCTACATGGCAGATGAGTTCAACATGTCCATATACTGAGAGCTAGCTACATGGTAGATGAGTCCAACATGTCCATATACTGAGAGTTAGCTACATGGCAGAGGAATCCAACGTTTGTATATTTAGAGGGCTATCTACAAGGCAGACGAGTCTAACATGTTCATACAGAGAGAGATGGCTACATGGCTGATGTGTCCAAAATGTCCACATACAGTGACCTAGTGACATGGCAGACAAGACCTATGTTTTCATATACATAGAGCTACCTACATGCACATCAGTAGAACATATCCATGCATAGAGAGCAAGGTACATGACAGACGAGTCCAAAGTGTCCATATTCAGATAGCTAGCTACATGGCAGAGTAGTGCAACATTTCCCTATCCAGATTTCTAGTTACATGGCAGAGGAGTCCAACATGTCCATATACTGAGAACTAGCAACATGGCAGATTACTGCAACATGTCCATATACAGAGTACTAGCTACATGGCAAATGAGTTCAAAATGTCCATATACTTAGAGTAAGCTACAAGGAAGATGAGTCCAACATGTTCATACACAGACAACTGACTGCATGACTGATGAGTCCAACATGTCCATATACTGAGAGTAACATGGCAGATAAATACAACATGTTAATAT
>NW_006409060.1:597573-598198 GCF_000296735.1 Chrysochloris asiatica | reverse complement strand
GCTACATGGCAGACAATTCAAAAATGTCCATATACAGAAGCTTGCTACATAGCAGAGCTGTGCAGCATTTCCATATACAGAGTTCTAGCTACATGGCAGATGAGTCCAACGTGTCCATATATTGAGGGCTGGCAATATGGCTGAGTAGTCCAACGTGTCCATATAAAGAGAACTAGCTACATGGCAGACGAGTCCAAAATGTCCATATACAGAGAGCTACCTACATGGCAGAGTAGTGCCACATTTCCATATACAGAATTCTAGCTACATGGCAGATGAGTTCAATGTGTCCATATACAGAGAGCTAGCTACATCGCATTGTAGTGCAACATTTGCCTATACAGAGTGCTAGCTACATGTCAGATGAGTCCAACGTGTCCATATGCTGGGTGCTAACTACATGACTGAGTAGTCCAATATGTCCATATGCAGAGTACTAGCTACATGGCAGATCAGTCCAACATGTCTGTATACTGATAAATACCTACATGTCATATGAGTCCAAAATATGTATATATAGAGGAATAGTTACAAGGTAGATGAGTCCAACATGTTCATACAGAGAGAGCTGCCTACATGGCTGATGAGTCCAACATGTCCATATGCAGAGAGCTAACTAAATGGC
>NW_006409060.1:593861-595179 GCF_000296735.1 Chrysochloris asiatica | reverse complement strand
CCATGTACAGAGTGCTAGCTACATGGCAGAGAGAATAAAATGTCCATATGCAGAGAGCTAGCTGCATGGCAGAGTAGTGAAATATTTCTATGTACTGAGTTCTAGCTACATGGCAGATGAGTCCAATGTGTCCATACACTGGGTGCTAGCTACATGACTGAGTGGTCCAACATGTCCATATACAGAGTACTAGCAACATGGCAGAAGAATTCAATATGCCCTTAAACTGACAGCTACATGGCAGATGAGTCCAACATGTGTATATACAAAGGACTAGCTTCAAGGAAGATGAGTCCAACATGTTCATACAGAGAGAACAGGCTACATGGCAGATCAGTCCAACATAACCATGGACAGGGAACTAGCTACATGGCAGAGAAGTCCAAAATATCCACATACAGAGTTCTATCTACATGGCAGATGAGTCCAACATGTCCATATAATGAGCTAGCTACATGGCAGAGTAGTCCAACATGTACATATATAGAAAGCTTGCTACATAGCAGAGTTGTGCAACATTTCCATTTACAGAGTTCTAGCTACATGGCAGAGTAGTCCAACGTGTCCATATATTGAGGGCTGGCAATATGGCAGAGTAGTCCATCGTGTCCATATAAAGAGAACTAGCTACATGGCTGATGAGTCCAACATGTCCATATAAAGAGAGCTAGCTACAGGGCAGACGAGTCCAAAATGTCCATATACAGAGAGCTACCTACATGGCAGAGTATTGCCACATTTCCATATACAGAGTTCTAGCTACATGGCAGATGAGTCCAATGTGTTCATATACTGACAGCAAGCTACATGCTAGATGAATCCAAAATGTCCATATACAGAGACCTATCTACATGACAGAGTAGTCCAACATGTCCCTATACAGAGTACTAGCTACATGGCAGATGATTCCAACATGTCCATATCCTGAGAGTTAGCTACATGGCAGATGTGTCCAACATATGTATATTTAGAAGACTAGCTACAAGGCAGATGAGTCTAACAAGTTCATACAGAGAGAGCTGGCTACATGTGTGATTAATGAAAAATGTCCATATGCAGAGAGGTAGCTACTTGGCAGACAAGTCCCATATGTTCATATACAGGGAGATCCCTACATAGTAGATCACTCCAACATATCCATGCACATAGAGCTAGCTACATGGCAGAATAGTGCAACATTTCCACAAACAGAGTTCTAGCTACATGTCAGATGAGTCCAACGTGTCCATATACTCAGAGCAAGCTACATGGCAGAGTAATCCAACATGTCCATATACAAAGTACTAGCTACATGGCAGATCAGTCCAATATGTGCATA
>NW_006409060.1:592016-593056 GCF_000296735.1 Chrysochloris asiatica | reverse complement strand
AACATATCCATATACTGAGAGTTAGCTACATGACAGATGATTCCAACATTTGTATATATAGAGGACTAACTCTAGGCAGATGAGTTCAAAGTGTTCATACAGAGAGAGTTGGCTATATGGCTGATGAATCCAACATGTCCATATACAGAGAGCTAGCTGCAATATAGACAAGTCCAATACTTTCATATACAGAGAGCTACCTACAAGGCAGATCAATCCAACATATCCATGCACAGAGAGCTAGCTACATAACAGACAAGTCAATAATATCCATATACAAAGAGCTAGCTACATGGCAGAGTATTGCAACACTTCCATAGACAGAGTACTAGTTACATGGCAGATTAGTCAAACTTGTCCATATACTGAGAGTTATATACACTGCAGATGAGTCCAACATGTGTATATATAGAGGACTAGCTACAAGGCAGAAGATTCCAACAAGTAAATACAGAGTGAGCTGGCTGCATGGCTGGGGGGTTTATCATGTCCATTTACAGAGAGCTAGCTACATGGCAGACAAGTCCAATATATTTATATACAGAGAGCTATCTACATGGCAAATAAGTCAAACATATCCATGCACAGAGAGCGATATACATGACAGACGAATGCAAAATGTTCATATAGAGAGAGCTAGCTACATGGCAGAGTAGTGTAACATTTCCATATAGAGAGATACAGCTACATTGTAGAGTAGTCCAACGTTTCCATATACAGAGTACTAGCTACACGGCAGATGGGTCCAACATGTACATATACTGAGAGTTAGCTACATGGCAGATAGGTCTAACTTTCATATATATAGAGGACTAGCTACAAGGCAGATGAGCCCAACATGTTATTACAGAGAGAACAGTTTACATAGTAGATCAGTCCAACATATCCATGCACAGAGAGCTAGCTTCACGGAAGACGAGTCCAAAATGTCCACATACAGAGAGCAAGCCACATGGCAGAGTAGAGCAACATATTCATATAGAGAGGTCTAGCTACATGGCAGATAAGTCCAACGTGTCCATATCCTGAAAGTTGGGTAC
>NW_006409060.1:590338-591382 GCF_000296735.1 Chrysochloris asiatica | reverse complement strand
GTGTTCATCTACAGAGTACTAGCTACATGGCAGATGTGTCCAACACTTCCATATACTGAGAGTTAATTGAATGGCAGATGAGTTGTATATATAGAGGACTTGCTACAAGGCAGATGAGCCCAACATGTTCATACAGAGATAGCTGGCTACATGTCTGATGAGCCCAACATGTCCATATACAGAGAGCTAGCTACATGTCCATATACAGAGAGCATAATGACCCCATGCACTGCAGAACGAAACAATGTCCGGTCCTGGGCCAACCTCACTACTGCCGTCACACTTGACATCATCAATGATGACACATGGCTGATCCATCTCGTTGGGAGTCTTCTGACCCTCCTCCTTACTCAGCATGACATGCTTTTACATCGACTGGTTCCTCCGGACAATATGTCCAAAGTATGAGAGACGAAGCTTAGCCATCCTGGCCTCCAAGTAACACTCTGGCTGCACTTCTTGCAAAACAGATCTATTGGTTCTTTTCTCAGTCCAAGGCACTTTCAGTATTCTCCTCCAACACCACAATTCAAAGGCATCAATTCTTCTATGGTCTTCTTTATTCACTGTCCAGCTTTCATATCCATATGAGGTTATTGAAACACAATGGCCTGGGTCAGGCACACATTAATCCTCAAGCTGACATCTCAGCTCTTCAATACATTAAAACAATAACAACAACCCACTTGGCAGATCACTGCAACATATCCATACACAGAGATCTAGCAACATGGAAGATGAGTCCAAAATGTACATATACATAGAGCTAGCTACATGGCAGCGTAGAGCAATATTTCCATATAAAAGGTTCTATTTACATGGCAGATGAATCCAACGTGTCCATATACTGAGAGCAAGCTACATGGTAGAGTAGTCCAACATTTCCATATATCCCGAGTACTAGCTACATGGCTGATGAGTCCAACATATCCATATACTGAGAGTTAGCTGCATGACAGATGAGTCCAACATGTGCATATATAGAGGATGAGCTACAAGGCAGATGAGTCCAACATGTTCATACAGAGAAAGCTGGCTACATGG
>NW_006409060.1:588108-590055 GCF_000296735.1 Chrysochloris asiatica | reverse complement strand
AGCAAGCTACATGGCAAAGTAGTCCAACATTTCCATATACAGAGAACTAGCTACATGGACGATGAGTCAAACGTGTCCATATACTGACAGTTAGCTACATGGCAGAGGAGTCCAACATGTCCATATACTGAAAGTTAGATACATGGCAGATGAGTCCAATATGTGTATATATAGAGGACTAGCTCTAGGCAGATGGATCCAAAGTGTTCTTATAGAGATAGCTGACTACATGGATGATGAGGCCAACATGTCCATATACAGACAACTGGCTACATGGCAGACGAGTCCAATATGTTCATATACAGGGAACTACCTACGTGGCAGAGTATCCTAACATATCAAAGCACAGAGAGCTATCTATATGGCAGATCAGTCCAAAATGTTCATATACAGAGAGCTAGCTGCATGGCAGAGTAATGTAATATTTCCATATAAAGGGTTCTATTTACATGGCAGATGAGTCCAACATGTCCATATACTGAGAGTAAGCAACATGGTAGCGTATTCCCACATTTCCATTTACAGAGTACTAGCGACATGGCAGATAAGTTCAACATTTCAATACACTGAGAGTTAGCTACATGGCAGATCAGTCCAACATGTCCATATCCTGAGAGTTCGCTACATAACAGATGAGCCCAACATATCCACATACTTAGAGTTAATTACATAGCAGATGAGTCCAACATGTGTATATATAGAAGACCAGCTACAAGGCAGATGAGTCCATCGTGTTCATACACAGAGAGCTGACTACATGGCTGATGAATCCAACATGTCCTTATACAGAGAGGTAGCTACAATGCAGACGAGTCCAACATGTTCCTATACAGAGAGCTATCTACATGGCAGATCAGTCCATCATATCCATGCACAGAGAGCTAGCTACATGGCAGACGAGTCGAAAATATCCATATACAGAGAGTTAGCTACATGGCAGCATAGTGCATCATTTCCATATACAGAGTTCTAGCTACATGGCAGATGAGTCCAACATTACATATAATGAGAGCTAGCTACATGGCAGAGTAATCCAACATGTCCATATACAGAGTACTAGCTACATGACAGATGAGTCCAATGTGTCCATATACTGAGAGCTAGCTATATGGCAGAGTAGTCCAACATGTCAATATACAGAGTATTAGCTACATGGCAGAAAAACCAACATGTCCTTATACTGAGAGTTAGCTGAATGGCAAAGCAGACCAACATGTCCATATACAGAGTAGTAGCTACATGCCAGATGAGTCCAACATGTCTATACACTGAGAGTAAGCTACACTGCAAATGAGTCCAACATGTATATATAGAAGACTAGCTATAAGGCAGATGAGTTGAACATATTCATACAGAGAGAGCTGGCTACATGGCAGACAAGACACATATGTTCATATACAGAGAAGTCGCTATATGGCAGAACAGTGCCACATTTCCATATTCATAGATCTAGCTTCATGGCAGGTAAGACCAAGGTGTCCATATCCTGAGAGCTATCTATATGGAAGAGTAGTCCAACATGTCCATATACAGAGTACTAGCTACATGGCAGATGCGTCCAACATGTCTATATGCTGACAATTAGCTATATGGCAGATGAGTCCAAGTGTTTATATAGAGGACTAGCTACAAGGCAGATGAGTCCAAAATGTTCATACAGAGTGTGATGTCTACATGGCAGACAAGTCCAATATGTTCATATACAGAGAGCTACCTACAGGGCAGATCAGTCCAACATATCCATGCACAGAGAGCGAGCTACATGGCAGACGAGTACAAAAGGTCCATATAGAGATAGCTAGCTACAGGACCGTGTAGTGCATCATTTCCATATACTGAGAGCTAGCTACATGGCAGAGTATTTCAACATGTCCATATACAGAGTACTAGCTACATGGCAGATGTGTTCAACATGTCCATATACTGAGAGTTAGCTACATGGCAGAT
>NW_006409060.1:584079-588008 GCF_000296735.1 Chrysochloris asiatica | reverse complement strand
TGTCCATATACTGAGAGTTAGCTACATGGCAGATGAGACCAACATGTGTATATTTTGAGTGCTAGCTACATGGCAGACATGTTGAATATCTTCATATACTCAGAGCTGCCTACATAACAGATCAGTCCAATATATCCATGTAAGAGAGATACCTACATGGCAGACAAGTCCAAATGTCCATAAACCGAGGGCTAGCTACATGGCAGGGTAATGAAACATTTCCACATACAGAATTCTTCCTACATGGCAGATGAGTCCAACATGTCCATATACTAAGAGCAAGTTACAAGGCAGATGAGTCCAACATATCCATACAGAGTGAGTTGGCTACATGGCTAATGAGTCCAACATGTACATATACAGAGAGCTAGCTTCACGGGAGACAATTACAATATCTTCATATACAGAGAGCTACCTACATGGCAGATCACTCCAACATATCCTTGTAAAGAAAGGTAGCTACATGGTAGACGAGTCCTAAATTTCCATATACAAAGCACTAGCTACATGGCAGGGTAGTGCAATATTAACATATACAGAGTTCTAGCTACATGGCAGATGAGTCCATAGTGTCCATATACTGAGAGCTTTCTACATGGCAGAGTAGTCCAACATGTCCATATACAGAGTTCTAGCTACATGGCAGATGAGTTCTACGTGCCCATATACATAGAGCTAGCTACATTGCAAAGAAGTGAAACATTTCCCTATACAATGTTTTAACTACATGGCAGATGAGTCCAACGTATCCATATACTGAGAGCTAGCAACATGGCAGAGTAATCCAACATGTCCATATATAGAGTTCTAGCTACATGGCAGATACTTCCAGCATGTGCATATACTGAAAGTTAGCTACATTATATATGATTCCAACATGTGTATACATAGTCGGCTAGCTACAAGGCAGGTGAGATCAACATGTTCAGACAATGAGAGTTAGCTACATAGCATAAGAGTACAACAAGCCATATACTGATAGTTAGCTACCTGGTAGAGGAGTCCAACATGTGTATATTTAGAGGGCTAGCTACATGGCAGACAAGTTAAATATCTTCATATACAGAGAGCTAACTATATAGCAGATCAGTCCAACATATCCATGTACAGAGAGCTAGTGCAACATATCCATATACAGAGTACTAGCTACATGGCAGAGGAGTCCAAAATGTCTCTATATAGAGGACTAGCTACAAGGCTGAGTAGTACAGCATTTCCATAAACAGAGTTCTAGCTACATGGCAGATGAATCCAACGTTTCCATATACTGGGAGCTAGCAACATGGTGTGCTAGTCCACCATGTCCATATATAGAGTACTAGGTAAATGCAGATGAGTCCAACATGTCCATATACTGAGA
Organism: Chrysochloris asiatica; assembly: GCF_000296735.1. Taxonomy (NCBI): domain Eukaryota; kingdom Metazoa; phylum Chordata; class Mammalia; order Afrosoricida; family Chrysochloridae; genus Chrysochloris; species Chrysochloris asiatica. The sequence goes on along the minus strand of NW_006409060.1, from coordinate 586,648 downwards.
GCGAGCTACAAGGCAGATGAGTCCAACATGTTCATACAAAGAGAACTGGCTATATGGCTGATGAGTCCAACATGTCCATAAACAGAGAGCTTGCTACATGGCAGAGTAGTCCAACATGTCCATATACAGAGTTGTAGCTACATGGCAGACGAGTCCAAAATGTGCATATACAGAGAGTAAGCTACATGGCAGTGTAAGGCAACATTTCCATATACAGAGTTTTAGCTACACGGCATATGAGTCCAACGTGACCATATACTGAGAGCTAGCTACATGTCAGAGTAGTCCAAGATGTCCAAATACATAGTAATAGATACATGGCAGATGACTCCAACATGTCCATATACTGAGAGCTATCTACATGGCAGATGAGTCCAACATGTGTATATATAGAGGACTAACAACAAGACAGATGAGTCCAACATGTTCATAAAGAAAGAGTTGGTTACATGGCTGATGAGTCCAACATGTCCATAAACAGAGAGCTAGTTTCATGGCAGACAATTCCAATATGTTCATATACAGAGAACTACCTACATGGCTGATTAGTCAAACATATCCATGCATAGAGATCTAGCTACATGTCATACAATTCCAAAATGTTCATATACAGAGAGCTAGCTACATGGCAGAATAGTGCAACACGTCCATATCCAGAGTACTAGCTCCATGTCAGATGAGTTCAGCATGTCCATATTCTAAGTGCTAGCTACATGGCAGAGTAGTCCAACATGTCCATATACAGAGTACTAGCTACATGGCTGAAAAGTCCATCATGTTCACAAACAGAGAGTTAGCTACATGGCAGACAAGTCCAATATGTTCATATACAGGGAGTCATTCCATCATATACATGCACAGATGGCAGATCATTCCATCATATACATGCACAGAGATCTAGCTACATGCCAGACGAGTACAAAATGTTCTTATAAAGAGAGCTAGCTACATGGCAGATTAGCACAACATTTCTATATACAGAGTTCTAGCTAAATGGCAGATGAGATCAACGTGTCCATATACAGAGAGCTAGCAACAATGCAGAGTTGTGCAACATTTCCATATACAGAGTTCTAGCGACATGACATATGAGTCCAATGTGAGCATATACTGAGAGCTAGCTACATGGCAAAGTAGTTCAACATGTCCATACACAGAATTCTAGCTACATGGAAGATGAGTCCTACCTGTCTATATACTGAGAGTTAGCTTCATGGGAGATGATTCCAACATGCGTATATTTAAAGGGCTAGCTACAAGGCAGACAAGTCCAACTTGTTCATACACAGAGAGCTGGCTACGTGGCAGATGAGTCCAACATGTCCATATACTGGAAGTTAGCTACATGACAGATGAGTCCAACATATGAATATTTAGAGGGCTAGCTACATGGCAGACAAGTCCAATATATTCATATAAAGAGAGCTAACTACATAGCAGATCAGTCCATCATATCCATGTACAGAGTGCTAGCTACATGGCAGTCGAGTAAAAATCGTTCATATACTGAGGGCTAGCTACATGGCAGAGTAGTGCAACATTTCCCTATACAGAGTTCTAGATACATGGCAGAGTACTCCATCATGTGCATATGCTGAGAGCTAGCTCCATGGCAGAGTAGTCCAACATGTCCATATACGGAGTCCTAGCTCCATGGCAGATGAGTGCAATATGTGTATATTTAGAGGGCTAGCTATAAGGCAGATGAGACCAACTTATTCATACACAGAGAGCTGACTACATGGCAGATGAGTCCAATATCTCATATACAGAGAGCTACCTAAGTGGTAGAAAAGTCCAATATGTTCATATAGAGAGAGCTAACAAATGACAGATAAGTCCAACATATCCATGCACAGAGAGATAGCTACATGGCTGACGATACCAAAATGTCCATATACAGAAAGCTAGCTACATGGCAGAGCAGTACAACATTTCCATATACAGAGTTGTAGCTACATGCCAGATGAGTCCAACGTGTGTATATATAGAAGACTAGCTACATGGCAGATGAATTCAACATGTTCATACAGAGAAAGATGGCTATATGGCTGAGGATTCCAAAATGTCCATGTACACAGAACTAGCTACATGGCAGAACAGTTCAAAATGTCAATATACAGAGAGCTAGCTACATGGCAGACAAGTCAAATATGTTCATACACAGAGATCTGACTACATGACAGATCAGTACAAAATGTCAATATGTAGAAAACTAGTTAATTGGCAGAGTAGTGCAAGATTTCCCTATACAGAGGGCTAGCTACATGGCAGATGAGTCCAATTTGTCTATATACTAAGAGCTAGCTACATGGCAGACTAGTTCAACATTTCCATATTCAGAATATTATCTACATGGAAGATTAGTCCAACATGTTCTTACAGAGAGAGCGGGCTATAAGGCTAATTAGTCCAACATGTCCATATACTGACAGCTAGCTACATGGCAGACAAGTCCAATATGTTGGCATATAGATAGCTACCTACATGGCAGATCAGTCCAAAATACACATACACAGAGAGCTAGCTACATGGCAGATAAGTCCAAAATGATCATATACAGAGAGCT
>NW_006409060.1:580505-582199 GCF_000296735.1 Chrysochloris asiatica | reverse complement strand
GTTACATCGCTGATGTTTCCAACATGTCCATATACAGAGAGCTAGCTACATGGCAGACAAGTCCAATATGTACATATACAGAGAGATAACTACATGGCAGATCAGTCCAACATAGCCATGCTCAGAGAGCTAGCTACATAGCAGACAAGTCAAAAATGTCCCTATAGAGAGCTAGCAACGTGGCAGACTAGTGCAACATTTCCAGATACGGAGTTCTAGCCCATGGCAGATGAGTCCAAGGTGTCCATATACAGAGAGGTAGCTAAATGGCAGAGTAGTCCAACATGTCCATATACAGAGTACTAGCTGTATGGCAGATGAGTCCAACATTTCCATATACTGAGAATTAGGTACAGGTTAGATGAGTTCAGCACGTGTATATAGAGAGGACTAGCTACAAGGCAGATGAGTTCAACATGTTCATACAGAGAGAGATGGCTACATGGCTGATTAGTCCAACATGTCCATTTATAGATAACTAGTTACATGAAAGACAACTCCAATATGTTCATATACAGGGAACTACCTACATGCCAGGTCAGTCCAACATATCCATGCACTGAAAGCTAGCTACATGCCCAATGAGTACAAAAGGTCCATATACAGAGAGCTAGCTACATGGCAGATGATCCCAATGTGTCCATATACTGATACATAGCTACATGGCAGATGAGTCCAACATGTGAATATATAGAGGACTAGCTACAAGGAAGATGGATCCAATATGTTCATACACAGAGAGCTGGCTATATGGCTGATGAGTCCAACATGTCCATATACAGAGAGTTAGTTACATGGCAGACAAGTCCAATATGTTCATATACAGGAAGCTAATTACGTGGTAGATCAGTCCATCATACCCATGCACAGAGAGCTAGTTACATGACAGATGAGTACAAAATATACATATACAGAGAGATAGATAAATGGCAGTGTAGTACAGCATCTCTATATACATATTTCTAGACACATGGCACATGAGTCCAAGTTGCCCATATACTGAGAGCTGATTGCATGGCACAGTACTCCAACATGTCCATATGCAGAGTACTAGCTAAATGTCAGATGAGTCAAACATGTCACTATACTGAGAGTTAGCTACATTGCAGATTAGTTCAACTTGATTATATGTAGAGGCCTAATGACATGGCAGATGGGTACAACATGTTCATACCAAGAAACTGGCAACATCGCTGATGTTTCCAACATGTCCATATACAGAGAGCTAGCTACATTGCAGACAAGTTCAATATGTTTTATACAGAGAGTTAACTACATGGCAGATCAGTCCAACATATCCATGCTCAGAGAGCTAGCTACATAGCAGACGAGTCCAAAATATCCACATAGAGAGAGCTAGCAACGTGGCAGAGTAGTGCAACATTTCCAGATACGGAGTTCTAGCCCATGGCAGATGAGTCCAATGTGTCCATATACAGAGAGCTAGCTACATGGCAGAGTAGTCCAACATGTCCATATTCAGAGTACTAGATAAGTGCCAGATGGTTCTAACCTGTGTATATATAGAGGACTAGTGACAAAGAAGTCCAATATATTCATACAGCGATAGCTGGCTACATGTCTGATGCGTTCAACATGACCATAAACAGAGATATAGCTACTTGGCAGACAAGTGCAATATGTCCATATACAGAGAGCTAGCAACATGGCAAAGTAGTACAACATTTTCAAAT
>NW_006409060.1:573013-577016 GCF_000296735.1 Chrysochloris asiatica | reverse complement strand
CAGAGTAGTGCAACATTTCCATATACAGAGTTCTAGCTACATGACAGATGAGTCCAACGTGTCCGTATACTGAGAGTTAGCTACATGACACAGTAGTCCAACATATCCATATAAAGTGTAATAGCTATATGGCAGTTGAGTCCAACATGTCCATATACTGAGAGTTAGCTACATGGGAGATGAGTCCAACATTTGTATATATAGAGGAATAGCTACAAGGCAGATGAGTCCAACATGTTCAAACAGAGAGAGCTGGATACATGGCTGATGAGTCCAACAAGTCCATATACAGAGAGCTAGTTACATGGCAGACAAGTCCAATATGTTCATATACAGGGAGCAAATTCAATGGCAGATCAATCCAACATAACCATGCACAGAGAGCTAGCTACATGACAGATGAGTCCAAAATGCCCATATACAGAGAGTTAGCTACATGGCAGAAGAGTTCAACATGTTTATATATAGAGGCCTAGTGACAAGGCAAAGGGTCCAACGTGTTCATAAAGAGAGAGCTGGCTATATCGCTGATGTTTCCAACATGTCCATATACAGAGAGCTAGCTATATGGCAGACAAGTCCAATATGTTCATATACAGAGAGCTACCTACATGGAAGATCAGTCCAACATATCCATGTTCAGAGAGCTAGCTACATAGAAGACAAGTCCAAAAAGTCCATATACAGAGAGCTAGCTACGTGGCAGAGTAGTGCAACATTTCCATATACTGAGTTCTAGCCCATGGCAGATGAATCCAACTTGTCCATATACAGAAAGCTAGTTACATGTCAGAGTAGTCCAACATGTCCATATACAGAGTACTAGCTACATGGTAGATGGTTCCAACATGAATATATAGAGAGTACTAGCGACAAAGCAGATGAGTCCAACATAGTCATACAGAGAGAGCTGGCTACACGGCTCATGCATTCAACATGCTAATATACAGAGATATAGCTGCTTGGCAGACAAGTCCAATATGTCCATATACAGAGAGCTAGCTACATGGCAGAGTAGAGCAACATTTCCAAATACAGAGTTATAGCTACATGGCAGATGAGTCCAAAGTGTCCATGTACTGAAAACTAATTACATGGCAGAATAGTCCAACATGTCCATATACAGAGTACTAGCTAAATGGTAGATGGTTCCAATATGTGTATATATAGAGGACTAGTGAGAAAGTAGATGAGTCCAACATATTCATACAGAGAGAGCTGGCTACGTGGCTCATGCGTTCAACATGGGAATATACACAGATATAGCTACTTGGCAGACAAGTCCAATTATGTCCATAAACAGAGAGCTAGCGACATGGCAGAGTAGAGCAACATTTCCAAATACAGAGTTATAGCTACATGGCAGATAAGTCCAAAGTGTCCATATACTGAGAGCTAGCTACATGACAGATGGTCCAACATTTCCATTTACAGAGTACTAGCTACATGGCAGATGAGTCCAATGGGTCCTTATATAGAGAGCTAGTTACATAGCAGAGTAGTCCAACATGTCCATATACAGAGTACTAGCTACATGGCAAATAAGTCCAACATGTCCATATAAAGAATTCTAGCTACATGGCAGAGGACTCTGACGTTTCCCTATACTGAAAGCTAGTTACATGGCAGAGTAGTTCAACATGTCCATATACGGAATTCTAGATAGATGGCAGATGAATCAAATGTGTCCATATACTGAGAGCTAGCTACATGGTAGAGTAGTCCAACATGTCCATATACAGAGTACTAGACAAATAGCAGATGAGTCCAACATGTCCATAAACTGAGAGTTAGTTACATGGCAGATGATTCCAACATTTATGGAGAGAGAGGACGAGCTACAAGGCAGATGCGTACAACATGTTCATACAAAGAGAACTAGCTACATGGCAGAGTAGTGCAACATTTTCATATACAGACTTCTAGCTACACGGCAGATTAGTCCAAAGTGTCCATACTGAGAGTTAGCTACATGACACAGTAGTCCAACATATCCATATACAGAGTACTAGCTATATGGCAGTTGAGTCCAACATGTCCATATATTGTGAGATAGCTACATGGCAGATGAATCCAACATGTGTATATACAGAGGAATAGCTACAAGGTAGATGAGTCCAACATGTTCATACAGAGAGAACTGGCTACATGACTGATGAGTCCAAAATGTCCATATACAGAGAGCTAGTTACATGGCAGAGAAGTCCTATATGTTATTATACAGGAAGCTATTTACATGGCAGATCAGTCCAACATAACCATGCACAGAGTGCTAGCTACATGACAGATGAGTACAAAATGTCCATATACAGAGAGATACATACATGGCAGAGTAGTGCAACATTTCTATATACATATTTCTAGATGCATGGAACGTGAGTACATAGTGCCCATAAACTGAGAGCTGGCTACATGGCACAGTAGTCCAACATGTCCATATAAAAAGTGCTAGCTACATGGCATATAAGTCCAACATGTCAGTATACTGAGGCTTAGCTATATGGCAGATGAGTCCAACATGTGTATATTGAGAGAACTAGCTACAAGTCATATGAGTCCAACATGTTCATATTCAGAGAGCTGGCTACATGGCTGATGAGTCCAACATGTACATGTACAGTGAGCTAGCTACATGGAAGACAAGTCCAATATGTTCATATACAAGGAGCTACCTACATGGCAAATCAGTCCATCATATCCATGCAATGAGAGCGAGCTACATGGCCAATGAGTTAATAACTGTCCACATACAGAAAGCTAGCTATATGGCAGAGTAGTGCAGCATTTCGATTTACAGAGTTTGAGCTACATGGCAAATGAGTCTATCGTGTCCATATACTGAGAGTTAGCTACATGGCAAATGAGTCCAACATGTATATATATATAGATATAGATATATAGAGATAGAGATAGAGATATATATCTAGCTGCAAGACAGATGAGACCAACGTGTTCATACAGAGAAGCTGGTTACATGGCTGGTGAGTCCAACATGTCCATATACAGTGAGCTAGCTACATCGCAGACAAGTCCTATATGTTCATATACAGAGAGCTACCTACATGGCAGATCTGTCCACAATATCCATGCTCAGAGAGTTAATTATATTTCAGATATGTCCAAAATATCTATGCACAGAGAGCTAGCTACATGGCTAGCTAGCTAGATGAGTGCAAAATGTTCTTATACAGAGAGATAGCTTCATGGCGGAGTAAGGCAACATTTTCATTTACAGTATTCTAGCTACATGTCAGGTGAGTCCAACGTGTCCATATACTGTGAGCTGTCTACATGGCAGAGTAGTCCAACATGTCCATATACAGAGTACTAGCTACATAGCAGATGAGTCCAACATGTCCATATTCTAAGAGTTAACTACATGGCTGAGGATTCTAACATGTGTATATATAGAGGACTAGCTACAACGCAGATGAGTCCAACATGTTCATACAGAGAGAGCTGTCTACATGGCTGAGGAATACAAACATTTCCATATATAGAGAGCTAGCTACATGGCAGACCTGTCCAATATATTCACTTACAGAGAGCTACCTACATGACAGGTCAGTCCAACATATCCATGCACAGAGAGCTAAGTACATGGCAAAGGAGTCAAAAATGTACATATACAGAGAGTTACCTACATGGCAGAGTAGTGCAACATTTCCATGTACAGATTTGTCGCTACATAGGCAGATGAGTCCAACGTGTCCATATCCTGAGAGCTACCTCATGGTAGAGTAATCCAACATGTCCATATATAGAGTATTAGCTACATGGCAGATGAGTTCAACATGTCCATATACTGAGAGTTAGCTACATTGTAGATGAGTCCAACATGTGTATATATAGAAGATACGCTACAAGGCAAATGAGTTCAACGTGTTCATACAGAGAAACTGGCTACATGGCTGGTGAGTCCAACATGTCCATATGCAGAGAGCTAGCTACATGGCAGACAAGTCCAATAGGTTCATATACAGAGAGCTAGCTACTTGGCAGA
>NW_006409060.1:570205-571737 GCF_000296735.1 Chrysochloris asiatica | reverse complement strand
CATGGCAGATCAGTCCAACATATCCATGCACAGTGAGCTAGCTACATGGCAGATGAGTGCAAAATGTCCGTATACAGAGAGCTACCTACCTGGCAGAGTCATCCAACATTTACATGTACAGAGTACTATCTACATGGCAGATGAGTCCAACATGTGTATATAAAGAGGACTAGCTACAAGGCAGATGAGTCCAACATGTTCATAAAGGGAGAGCTGGCTACATGTCTGATGAGTCCACCATGTCCATATACAGAGAGCTAGCTATATGGCAGACAAGTCTAATATATTCATATACAGAGAGATACCCATCTGTCAGTTCAGTCAAATATACCCATGCACAGAGTGCTGACTACATGGCAGAAGAATCCAATATGTCCACATACAGGGAGCTAGCTACATGGCAGAGTAATGCAACATTTCCATATACAGTGTTCTAGCTACATGGCAGGTCAGTCAAACGTGTCCCTATACTGAGATCTAGCTACATGGCAGAGTAGTCCAACATGTTCTTATAAAGTGTACTAGCTACATGCAGAACAGTCCAAAATGTCCATATACTGAGTGTTAGCTACATGACAGATGAGTCCAATATGTTAATACAGAGGTAGATGGCTACATGACTGATGAGTCCAACATGTCCATATACATAGAGCTAGCTACATGGCAGACAAGTCCAATATGTTCAAATATGGCAGATGACTGCAAAATGTCCATATACTGAGAGCTAGCTACATGGCAGAGTAGTGCAACATTTCCATATACAGAGTACTAGCTACATGACAGATGAGTCCAACATGTTCATATTTTTGGAGTTAGCTACATGGCAGATGAGTCCAACATGTCCGGATATAGAGAGCTAGTTACATGGCAGACAAGTTCAATATGTTCATATAAAGAGAGCTTCCTATATGTCCGATCAGTCCATCATATCCTTGCAAAGAGAGCAAGGTACATGGCAGATAATTCCAACATGTCCATATACTGAGAGTTAGTTACATGGCAGGTGAGTCCAGCATGTGTATATATAGAGATCTAGCTACAAGGCAGATGAGTCCAACATGTTTATAAAGAGAGAGCTGGATACATGGCTGATGAGTCCAACATGCCCATATAAAGAGTCCTAGCTACATGGCAGACAAGTCCAATATGTTCAAATACAGAGAGCTACCTACATGGAAGATCAGTCCAATATATCCATGCACAGTGAGCTAGCTACATGACAGATGGGTGCAAAATGTCAATATACAGTGAGCTAGCAACATGGCAGAGTAATGCAACATTTCCATATACAGAGTTATAGCTACATGGTAGATGAATACAACATGTCCATTTACTGCGAACTTGCTACCTGACAGAGTAGTCCAAAATGTCCATATACTGAGATATAGCTATATGGCAGATGAGTCCCACATGTGTATATATAGAGGAATAGCTACAAGGAATATTCGTCCAACATATTCATACAGAGAGAACTGGCTACATGGCTGATGAGTCCAACATGTCCATATACAGAGAGCTAGCTACATGGCAGA
>NW_006409060.1:564721-569230 GCF_000296735.1 Chrysochloris asiatica | reverse complement strand
TGTGTAATAATTCAAGAAATGATAAAAATGTCAATGCATGTACTGTGTAATTTTAAGTATAAAAAATAAAGACTTGCTGAGCTGGGCTGGCAGAACTATCAGAAGGCAGAAGGAACTGGTAGAGAAAGGAGCTAGGGGGAAGAAGAAAGCAGGAGGGAGAAGGCAGAGGACACAAAGCAGAGAGCAGAGGGAAGACAGCAAAGAGAACAGGAAGCAGAAGCAAGGGCAGAAGCTAGAGAGCATAGCCGTACAGCACAACAAGTTGAAAAGCCTCTCGAGTTATACTCATTTCTTCACACGACAATTTCGCATATCCACTCATGTCCCACGACCCTCGTGGGAGAGCAGACACTCCCCCGCAGTGAACCATTTCCATATACAGAGTTCAAGCTATATGGCAGAAGAGTCCAATGTGTCCATATACAGAGAGCTACTTAAATGGCAGACAAGTGCAAAATATCCATGTACAGAGAGCTAGCTACATGGCAGATGATCCCAACATGTCCATATACTGACAACTAGCTGCATGGCAGAGTCGTCCCACATTTCCATATACAGAGTACTAGCTACATGGCAGATGACTCCAACATGTCCTTATACTGAGAGTTAGCTACATGGCAGATGAGTCCAACGTGTGTATCTATAGAGGACTATCTACAAGACAGATGAGTCCAACATGTTCAAACAGAGAACTGGCTACCTGATTGATGAGATCAAATATGTCCATATACAGAGAGCTATCTATATGGCAGACAAGTCCAATATGTTCATATACAGAGAGATACCTATATGTCAGATCAGTCCAACATATCCATGCACAGAATGCTAGCTACATGGAAGAAGCATCCAAAATGTCCATTTACAGAGAGCTATCTACATGACAGAGTAGTGCAACAATTCCATATACAGAGTTCTAGCTACATATTAGGTGAGTCAAACTTGTACATATACTGAGATCTAGCTACATGCCTGAGTTGTCCAACATGTCCTTATACAGAGTACTAGCTACATGGTAGATGAGTCCAACATGTCCTTATAATGAGAGTTAGCTACATGGCAGATGAGTCCAACATGTGTATATATAGAGGACTAGCTACAAGGGAGATGAGTCCAACATGTTCATACAGAGATAGTTGGCTACATGACTGAAGAGTCCAACATGGCCATATACAGAGAGCTAGCTACATGGCAGAAAAGTCTAAAATGTCCATATACAGATAGCTAGCTACATGGCATATGATTCCAACCTGGGCATATACTGGCAGAGTCGTCCAACATTTCCATATACAGAGTACTAGCTACATGGCAGATGAGTCCAACATGTCCATATACTGAGAGTTAGCTACATGGTAGATGAGTCCAAAATGTTCATACAGAGAGAGCTGGCTACATGTCTGGTAAATACAACATGTCCATATACAGAGAGCTAGCTATATGGCAGACAAGTCCAATATGTTCATATACAGAGAGCTACCTATATGTGCGATCAGTCTAACATATCCATGCACAGAGAATTAGCTACATGTCAGATGAGTGCCATATGTACATATACAGAGAGCTAGTTGCATAGCAGACAATTCCAATATGTTCATATACAGAGAGCTAACTACATGGCATATTAGTCCAAAATATGCATGCACAGAGAGCCAGCTACATGACAAACGAATACAAAATGTCCATTTACAGAGAGCTAGTTACATGACAGAGTCATGCAATATTTCCATAAACACATTTCTAGCTAGATGGTAGATGAGTCCCACATGTCCATATACTGAGACTTAGCCACATGGCAGATAAGTTCAACATGTCCGTATACTTAGACTTAGCTACATGAGTCCAATATGTGTATATATAGAGGACTGACTACAAGGCAGATAAGTCCAACATGTTCATACAGAGGGAGCTGATACATGTCTAATGAGTAGCACACGTCCATATACAGAGACCTAGCTACAAAGCAGACAACTTGTCCACATATTTAGTGTTAGCTACGTGGCAGATGAGTCCAACATGTGTATATTTAGAGGCCTAGCTACAAGGTAGATGAGCCCAACTTGTTCATACAGAGAGAGCTGTCTACATGGCTGATGAGACCAACTTGTCCTTATACTGAGAACTAGCTACATGGAAGACAATTCAATATGTTCATATACAGAGCGCTACCTACATGGCAGATCAGTCCAACCTATCTATGCACAGAGAGCTAGCTACATGTCAGACGAGTCCAAAATGCCCATAGACAGAGAGCTAGCTACATGGCAGAGTAGTGTAACATTTCCATATACAGAGTTCTAGCTACATGGCATATGAGTCCAACATGTCCATATACTGAGTGTTAACTACATGGCAAATGATTCCAACATGTGCATATTTAGAGGGCTAGCTACAAGGCAGATGAGTCCAACATGTTCATATACAGAGAGATAGCTACATGGCAGAGAAGTCCAATATGATCATATACAGAGAGCTACCGACATAACAGATCAGTCCAACATATTCATGCATAGAGAGGTATATTTAGTGTGCTACGTACAAGGCAGATGAGCTTAACATGTTCATTCACAGAGAGCTAGCTACAAGGCTGATGAGTCAACTTGTCCATATACTGAGAACCAGCTACAACGCAGACAAGTCCAATATGTTCATATAGAGAGAGCTACCTTAATGGCAGATCAGTCCATGTCATTAAGCTAACTACACGGCAGATAGCTAGCTACATGGCAGACGAGTCCAAAATGGCCATATACAGAGAGATAGCTGCATGACAAAGTAGTGCAACATTTCCATATACAAAGTTCAAGCTACGTGACAGATGAGTCCAAATTGTCCATATACCGAGAGCTAGCTACATGGCAGTGTAGTCCAACAAGTCAATATACAGAGTATTAGCTACATGGCAGGTAAGTCGAACATGTCCATATACTTAGAGTTACCTACATGGCAGATGATCCCAACATATTTATATTTAGAGGGCTAGCTACAAGGCACATGAGTCCAATATGTTCATACATAGAGAGCAGGATACATGTCTGATGAGTCCAACATGTCCATATATTGAGAACTAGCTCAATATATGGCAGACAAATTCAATATGTTCATAAACAGAGAACTAGGTACATGGCAAATGAGTCCAAAAAGCCCACATGCAGAGAGCTAGCTACATGGCAGATGAATTCAATGTGTCCATATTCTGAGACCTAGGTACATGGCAGAGTAGTCCAACATGTCCATATACAGAGTACTAGCGACATTTCAGATGAGTTCAACATGTCCATATACTGAGGTTAGCTTCATGGCAGGTAAGTCCAACATGTGTATATATAAAGGACTAGCTACAAGGCAGATGAGTCTAACATATTTATACAGAGAGAGTTGGCTACATGACTGAAGAGTACAACATGTCCATATACAGAGAGCTAGCTTAATGTCATATACAGAGAGCTGCCTACATGACAGATCAGTCCAATATATCCATGCACACAGAGCTAGCTACATGCATACGAGTCCAAAATGTACATATACAGGGAGCTAGCTACATGTCAGAGTAGCGCAGCATTTTCATGTACAACATTTCCATTTATTGAGAGTTAGGTACACGGCAGATGAGTCCAACATTTGAATATTTAGAGGACTAGCTACAAGGTACATGAGTCCAACATGTTCATTAATAGAGAGCTGGCTACATGGTAGATGAGTCCAACATGTCCATATATTGAGAACTAGTCACATGGCAGTCAAGTCCAATATGTTCCTATACAGAGAACTACCTTCATGACAGATCAGTACAACATATCCATTCACAAAGAGCTAGCTACATGGCAGACGAGTCCCAAATGTCAATTTGTAGAGAGCTAGCTGCATGGCAGAGTAGTGCAACATTTCCACATACAGAGTTCTAGCTACATGTCAGACGAATACAAAATGTCCATATACAGAGAGCTAGCTACCTGGCAGGGTAGTGTAACATTTCCATGTACACAGTTCTAGCAATATGGCAGATGAGTCCAATGTGTCCATATACTGAGTGCAAGCTACATGGCAGATGAGTCCAACATGATCATATACAGAGGACTAGCTATAAGGCAGATGACTCCAACATGTTCATACAGAGAGAGCTGACTACATGGCTGATGATTCCAACATATCCATATACAAAGAACTAGCTACATGGTAGACAAGTCCAACATGTTCATATACACAGAGCTAACTACTTGGCAGATTTGTCCAACATATCCATGTACAGAGAGCTAGGTACATGGCAGACGAATCCAAAATATCCATATGCAGAGAGCTAGCTACATGGCAGAATCGTGCAATATTTCCATATACACAGTTCTAGCTATATGTAGATGACTCCAATATGTCCATATACTGTGTGCTAACTACTTGGCAGATGAGTCCAACATGTGTATATATAGAGGATTAGCTACAAGGCAGATGAGTCCAACATGTTCATACAGAGAAAGCTGACTACATGGTTGATGATTCCAACTTTTCTATATACAGAGA
>NW_006409060.1:561041-564041 GCF_000296735.1 Chrysochloris asiatica | reverse complement strand
TAGCTACATGAAAGACTACTGCAACATTTCGATATACAGAGTTCTAGCTACATGGCAGATGAGTCCAACATGTCCATATACTGATAGCTAGCTACATGGCAAAGTAGTCCAACATGTCCATATACAGAGTTCTAGCTACAAGGCAGATGATGCCAATATGTTCATACAATGAGAGCTAGCCATATGGGAGATGAGTCCAAAATGTCCATTTACAGAGACCTAGCTCTGGTAGCGTAGTGGTTACGAATTGGGCTGTGAACCTTAAGGTCAGCGTTTCGAAACTACCAGCCACTCTGCGGGAGTAAGATGAGGCTTTCCACTCCCGTAAAGATTTACAACCTCGGAAACCCTGTACAGGGTCGCTATGGGTCGGAATTGACTCGATGGCACTTAACTAAAACAACGACAACAGCAACATGGTAGAATAGTGCAACATTTCCATATACAGAGTTCTAGCTACAAGACAGATGTCTCAAACGTGTTCACAAAGAGAGGGCTGATTACATTGATGATGAGTCCAAATGTCCGTATACTAAGAGGTAGCTACATGGCAGATGAGTCCAACATATCCATATACTGAGAATTACCTGCATAGCAGATGAGTCCAACAAGTGTATATTTAGAAGGCTAGTTACAAGGCAGATGATTCCAAAAAGTTCATACAGAGACATCTGGCTACATGACTAATGAGTCCAACATGTCCTTATACAGAGAGTTAGCTACATGGCAGATAACTCCATTATGTTCATATACAGAGAGCTACCTACATGGCAGATCAGTCTAACATATCCATGCACAGAAAGCTAGCTACATGGCAGACGAATCCAAAATGTTCATATACAGAGAGCTAGCTACATGACAAAGTAGTGAAAATTTTCCATATACAAAGTTTTAGCTACATGGTAGATGAGTCCAACGTGTAAATATATTGAGACCTAACTACATGGCAGAGTAGTCCAACATATCCATATACAGAGTAATAGCTACATGGCAGATGAGTCCTACATGTCCATATACTGAGAGTTACCTACATGGTACATGAGTCCAACATGAGTATATATAGAGGGCTAGCTACAAGGCAGATGAGTCCATCATGTTCATACACATAGAGCTGTCTACATGGCTGATGAGTCCAACATGTACTTATACTGAAAACTAGCTACATTGCAGACAAGTCCAATATGTTCATATACATGGAGCTAGCTACATGGCAAACAAGTCCAAAATGCCCAAATACAGAGAGCTATCTACGTGGCAGAGTAGTGCAACATTTCCATATACAGAGTTCTAGCTACATGGCTGATGAGTCGAATGTGTCCATATACAGAGAAATAGCTACATGGCAGATGAGTCCACCATGTCCATATAAAAAGTACTAGCTACATCGCAGGTGAGTCCAACATGTCCATATACTGAGAGTTAGCTACATGCGGACGAGTCCAACGTGTACATATAAACAGGACTAGCTACAAGGCAGATGAGTGCAACATGTTCGTAGAGACAGAGCTGGCTACCTGGCTACTGAGTCCAACATGTTCATATTCAGAGAGCTAGCTATGTGGAAGACATCTCCAAAATGTTCTTATACAGAGAGCTACCTACATGGCAGATCAGCCAATCATACCCATGCAAAAAGAGCTAATTACATGTCCACATACTTAGAGTTAGCTACTTGGCAGATGAGTCTAACATCTGTATATATACTGGACTAGCAACAAGGCGGTTGAGTCCAACATGTTCATACAGAGGGATCTGATTACATGGCTGATGAGTCCCACATGTCCATATACAGAGAGCTACCTACATGGCAGAGTGTTGCAACATTTCCATATACAGGATTCTAGCTACATAGCAGATTAGTCCTACATTTCTATATATTGTGAGCTAGCTACATGGCAGAGTAGTCCAACATGTCCATATACAGAGTACTACTTACATGGCAGATGAGTCAAACATGTCCATATACTGAGAGTTACCTACATGGCAGATGAGTCCAACATGTATATATTTAGAGGGCTAGCTACAAGGCAGATGATTCAAACATGTTCATACACAGAGAGCAGGCTACATGGGTGATGAACCCAACATGTCCATATACAGAGAACTAGCTACATGGCAGATAAGTCCAATATGTTCATATACAGAGAGCTAGCTAAATGGCAAATGAGTCCAAAATGTCCATATAGAGAGAGCTAGCTATATGGCAGAGTAGTGTAAAATTTCCATATACAGAGTTCTAGCTAAATGACAGATGAGTCCAACGTGTCCATATATGAGAGCCAGGTACATGGTAGAGTAGTCAACATGTCCATATACAGAGTACTAGCTACATTTCAGATGAGTCCAACATGTATATATACTGAGGGTTAGATTCATAGCAAATAAGTCTAACATGTGTATATACATAGGACTAGCTACAAGGCAGATGAGTCCAAAATGCTTATGCATAGAGAGGTAGCTACATGGCTGAAGAGTCCAACATGTCCATATACAGAGAGCTAGCTAAATGTAAGACAATTCCAGTATGTTCATATACAGAGAGATACCTACATGGCATATCAGTCCAACATATCCATGCACAGACCTAGCAACATGGCAGATGAGTGCTACATGTCCATATACAGTGAGCTAGCTACATGGCAGAGTAGTACAGAGTTCTAGCTACATGGCAGAGGACTCCAACATCTTCATATATTGAGAGCTAGCTACATGTCAGAGTAATCCAACATGTCCATATACAGAGTACTAGCTACATCCCAGATGAGGCCAACATGTCAATTTAATGAGAGATAGGTACATGACTGATGAGTCCAACACGTGAATATTTAGAGGACTAGCTACAAGGCATATATGTCCAACATGTTCATAAACAGAGAGCTGGCTACATGGAAGATGAAGCCAACATGTCCATATACTGAGAAGTAGCTACATCGCAGACAAGTCCAATATGTTCATATTCAGGGAACTACATTCATGGCAGATCAGTATAACATATCTATG
>NW_006409060.1:559055-560602 GCF_000296735.1 Chrysochloris asiatica | reverse complement strand
ATGTCCATATAATGAGAATTAGCTACATGGCACATGAGTCCTACATATTCATATACTTAGAGTTAGCTACATGGCAGATGAGTCCAATATGTGTATTTTTAGAGGGCTAGCTACAAGGCAGATTATTTCAACATGTTCATACAGATTGAGCTGTGTACATGGCTGATGAGTCCAACCTGTCCATAAACTGAGAACGAGCTACATGGCAGACAAGTCCAATATGTTTATATACAGGGAACTACCGACATGGCAGATCAGTCCAACCTATCTATGCACAGAGAGCTAGCTACATGGCAGACGAGTCCAAAATATCCATATACAGAGAGCTAGCTTCATGGCAAAGTACAACAACATTTCCATATACGAAATTCTAGCTACATGGTATATGAATCCACCTTGTCCTTATACTGAGAGCTAGCTACATGGCAGAGTAGTGCAACATATCCATATACAGAGTACTAGCTACATGGCAGATGAATCCAACATGTCCATATACTGAGAGTTAGCTACATGGAAGATGAGTTCTACATGTGTATATTTAGTGGGCTAGCTACAAGGCCGATGAGTCTAACATGTTCATTCACAGAGAGCTGATTATATGGCTGATGAGTCAACATGTCCATATACTGAGAACTAGCTACATGGCCAACAAGTCCAATATGTTCATATACAGAGAGCTAGATACATGGCAGATGAGTCCAAAACTTCCATATACAGAGAGCTAGCTACATGGCAGAGTAGTGCAACATTTCCATATATAGAGTTCAAGCTACATAGCAGATGAGTCCAACCTGTCTATATACTTAGAGCTAGTTGCATGGCAGAATAGTCCAACAAGTCACTATATGGAATGATAGCTACATGGCAGATGAGTACAACAAGTCCATATACTGAGGGTTAGCTACATGGCAGATAAGTCCGACAGGTGTATATATAGCGGACTAGCTACAAGAAAGATGAGTCCAACATCTTCATACAGAGAAAGCTGGTTACATAGCTGAGGAGTTCAACATAACCATGCACAGAGAGCTACCTACATGGCAGACATGTCCAATATGTTCCTAGAGAGAGATGCCTACATGGCAGATCAGTACAACATATCCATGCACAGAGAGCTATCTACATGGCAGATGATTCCAAAATGTCCATATACAGAGAGCTAGATACATGGAAGAGTTGTGCAATATTTCCATATACAGAGCTCTAGATACATGGCAGACAAGTCCAACGTTTCCATATACAGAGAGCTACAGAAAGATGAGTCCAGTATGTTCATACAAAGATAGCTGGCTACATGGCAGATAAGTCCAACATGTCCATATACTGAGAGTTAGCTACATGGCACATGAGTCCAACATGTATATATAGAGGACTAGCTACAGCAGATGAGTCCAACATATTCATACAGAGAGAGCTGGTTACATGACTGATGAGTCCAACATGTCCATATACAGAGAGCTAACTACATGGCAGACAAGTCCAATATGTTCATATAAAGAGAGCTACATACATGGCAGTTCAGTCCAACATATCCATGCACAGAGAGC
>NW_006409060.1:530029-530944 GCF_000296735.1 Chrysochloris asiatica | reverse complement strand
CATGTGAAAATACAGAGAACTAGCTACATGGTAGATGAGTCCAACATGTACATATATTGAGAGTTAGCTACATCCCAGATGAGTACATCATGTGTATATTTAGAGGGCTCAATATAAGGCAAATGATTCCAACATGTTCATAAACAGAGAGCTGGCTACATGGCTGATGAGTCCAATGTGTCCACATACAGAGAGCTAGCTACATGACAGAAGAGTCCAAAATGTAGATATATAGAGAGATAGCTACATGGCCGAGATGTGCAACATTTGCATACACAGAGTTCTAGCTACATGGCAGATGAGTCCAACGTGTCCATATACTGTAAGCTAGCTGCATGGCAGAGTAGTCCAACATGTCCATATACAAATGTATAACATCTCAGATGAGTCCAACGTGTCCATACACACAGAGCTAGCTACATTTAAGAGTAGTGCAACATTTTCATAAACAGAGTTCTAGATACATGCCAGATGAGTCCAACATGTCCATATACTGTGAGCTAGCTGCATGGCAGAGTAGTCCAACATGTCCATATACAGAATTCTAGCTACATGGCAGATGAGTCCAATGTGTCCATATACTGAAAGTTAGCTATATGGCAGAGTAGTCCAACATGTCCATATATAGAGTATTATGTACATGGCTGATGAGACCAACATGTGCATGTACTGAGAGTTAGCTACATGGCAGATGAGTCTAACATGTGTATATTAGAGGGCTCGTAAGAATGCAGATGAGTCCAACATGTTCATGTACAGAGAGCTGATTTCATGGATAATGAGTCCAACATGTCCATATCCTGAGAGCTAGCTACATGGCAGACAAGTCCTATATGTTCATATACAGAGAGCTACCTACAAGGCAGATCAGTCAAACATATCCATGTACAGAGAGATAGCTTCAAGGCAGATGAG
>NW_006409060.1:527549-528594 GCF_000296735.1 Chrysochloris asiatica | reverse complement strand
ACATGGTAGATGAGTCAAAAATTTCCATATACAGAGAGCTACATGGCAGAGGAGTCCAACATGTCCATATACAGTGTACTAGCTACATGGCAGATGAGTCCAACATGTATGTGCACTGAGAATTAGCTACATGATATATGAGTCCATCATGTGAATATATAGAGGACTAGCTACAATGTGGATAAGTCCAACATTTTCATACAGAGGATTTGAATACTTGGCTGATGAGTCCAACGTGTCCATATACTGAAAGCTAGCTAAATGTCAGACAATTCCAATATGGTCATATACAGACAGATACCTACATGGCAGATCATTGCTAAATATCCATGAACAGAGATAGGTACATGGCAGACGAGTCCAAAATGTCCAGATACAGAGAGCTAGCTACATGGCAGTGTAGTTCAACATTCCCATATACAGAATTCCAGCTACATGTCAGATGAGTCCAACGTTTCCATATACTGGGTGCTAGCTAAAAGTCAGAGTAGTCCAAAATGTCCCTAGACAGAGTACTAGCTACATGTCAGATCAGTGCAACATGTCTGTATACTGATAATTAGCTACATGTCAGATGAGTTCAAAAGGTGTATATATACAGGAATAGCTACAAGGCAGATGAGTCCAAGATGTTCATACAGAGAGAGCTGCCTATATGGCTGATGAGTCAAACATGTCCATATACAGAGAGCTAGCTAAATGGCAGACAAGTCCAATATGTTCATAAAGAGAGAGCTACCTTCATGGCAGATCAGTCCAACATATCCATGCACACAGAGCTAACTACATGTCAGACAAGTCCAAAATGTCCATATATAAAAAGCTAGATATGTAGCCACGTAGTGCAACATTTCCATTTGAAGAGTTCTAGCTTCATGGCAGATGAGTCCAACGTGTCCATATACTGAGAGCTGGCAACATGGCAGAGTAGTCCAACATGTCCCTACACAGAGGACTAGCTACATGGCAGAAGAGTCCAACATGTCCATATACTGAGAGTTAGCTACATGGCAGTTGAGTCCAACATGTGAATATATAGAGGACT
>NW_006409060.1:524665-525279 GCF_000296735.1 Chrysochloris asiatica | reverse complement strand
CAAGCTACAAGGCAGATTAATCCAAAATGACAATATATAGACAGATGGATACATGGCAGAGTAATGCAACATTTCTATATACATATTTCTAGATACATGCCAGATGAGTACAACGTGCCCGTATACTGAGAGTTAGCTACATGGCAGATTACTCCAAATGTCCATATACAGAGTACTAGCTACATGGCAGATAAGTCCAACGTGTCCATACTCAGAGAGCTAGCTACATGGCAGACAAGTCAGATATGTTCATATACAGAGAGCTACCTACATGGCAGATCAGACCAACATATCCATGCTGAGAGAGCTAGCTACATGACAGACGAATCCATAATATCCATATACAGAAAGGTAAATACATGGCAGAGCAGTGCAACATTTCCATATACAGAGTTCTAGCTACACGGCAGATGAGTCCAAAGTGCCCATATACAGAAAGCTATCTACATGGCTGAGTAGTCCACCATGTCCATATACAGAGTACAAGCTACATGGCAAATGGGGACAACTTGTGCATATATGGAGGAATAGCGACAAAGCAGGTGAGTCCAACATATTCATACAGAGTGAGCTGGATACATGGCTCTTGAGCCCAACATGTCCATATACAGAGA
>NW_006409060.1:522128-524408 GCF_000296735.1 Chrysochloris asiatica | reverse complement strand
GAGAGCTAGCTACATGGCAGACGAGTCCAAAATGTCCATATACAGAGAGCTAGCTACATGGAAGAGTAGTGCAACATTTACATATACAGAGTTGTAGCTACATGGCAGATGAGTCCAACGTGTCCATATACAGAGAGATATCTACATGGCAGAGTAGTACAACATGTCCATATACAGAGTACTAGCTACATGGCAGATGGGGACAACATGTGTATATATAGAGGATTAGCTACAAAGCAGGAGAGTCCAACATATTCATACAGAGAGAGCTGGCTACATGGCTGATGAGACCAACATGATACACGGAGAGCTAGCTACATGGCAGATAAGTCCAATATGTTCTTACACAGAGAGCTACCTACTTGACAGATCAGTCCAACATATCCATGTTCAGAGAGCTAGGTACATGGCAGGCATGTCCAATATATTCATTTACAGTGAGCTACCTACATGGCAGATCAGTCCAACATATCCACGCACAGAGAAGTGGCTACATGGCAAACGAGTTCAAAATGTCCATATACAGAGAGCTAGCTACATGGCAGAGTAGTGCTACATTTCCCTATATAGAGTTCTAACCACATGGCAGATGAGTCCAACGTGTCCATATACTGAGAGTTAGCTACATGGCCCAGTAGTCTAACATGTCCATATTCAGAGTACTAGCTACATGGCAGATGGGTCCAACATGTCCATATACTGAGAGTTAGCTACATGGCACAGTATTCTAACATGTGTATATATAGAGGACTAACTACAAGGCAGATGAATCCAACATATTCATACAGAGAGAGCTGGCTACATGGCTGATGAGTCCAACATGTTCATATAAAGACAGTTAGCTACATGGCAGAGAAGTCCAATATGTTCATATACAGGGAGTTACCTACATGGCAGATAAGTCCATCATATCCTTGCAGAGAGAGCTAGCTACATGGTAGATGAGTCCAAAATGTCCATATATAGCTAGGTAGATACATGGCAGATTAGTGCAACATTTCTATATACCTATTTCTAGATAATAGGCAGATGACTACAACGTGCCCATATTCTGAGAGTTAGCTACATGGCAGATGAGTACAAATGTTCCTATACAAAGTACAAGCTACATGGCAGATAAGTCCAACTTGTCCATACTCAGAGAGCTAGCTGCATGGCAGACGAGTCAAATATGTTCATATACAAAGAGCTACCTACATGGCAGATCAGACCAACATATCCATGCTCAGAGAGCTAGCTACATGACAGACAATTCCATAATATCCATATACAGAGAGGTAGCTAAATGGAAGAATAGTGCAACATTTCCATATACAGAGTTCTAGCTACATGGCAGAGTAGTCCAACATGTCCATATACAGAGTACTAGCTACATGGCAGATGGAGACAACATGTATATATAGAGAGAGGACTAGCTACAAAGCAGGTGAGCCCAACATATTCATACAGAGAGAGGTGGCTACATGGCTGATGAGCCCAACATGTCCATATACAGTTATATAGCTTCATGGAAGACAAGCCCAATATGTTGATATACAGAGAGCTATCTACATGACAGATCTGTCCAACATATCCATGCACAGGGACCTAGCTACATGGCAGAAGAGTCCAAAATGTTCATATACAGAGAACTAGCTACATGTTAGAGTAATGCAACATTTCCACTTACAGAATACTAGCTACATGGCAGATGATTCCAACATGTCCATATACTGAGATTTAGCTATATGGCTGGTGAGTCCAACATGTCCATATACTTAGACTTAGCTACATGGCAGATGAGTCCAACATGTTTATATCTATAGGCCTAGCGACAAGGCAGATAAGTCAAACACGTTTATACAGACAGAGTTGGCTACGTGGCTGATGAGTCCAATATGTTCTTATACAGAGAGCTACCTACATGACAGATCAGTCCAACATATCCATGCTCAGAGAACTAGCTACATGACAGACGAGCCCATAATATTCATATACAGAGAGCTAGCTACATGGCAGGATAGTGCACCTTTTCCATATACAGAGTTCTAGCTACATGGCATATCAGTGTATGGTGTCCATATACAGAGACCTAGCTACATGGCAGACTAGTCCAACATGTCTATATACAGAGTACTAGCTACATGGCAGAGTAGTCCAACACGGCCAGATAGTGAGTTCTAGCTACATGGCAGAAGGGTCCTAAGTGTCCATATACTGAGAGCTAGCTACATGTCAAAGTAGTGCAACATTTCCATATACAGAATTCTACCTCCTTGGCAAATGAGTCCAACATGTCCA
>NW_006409060.1:520191-521608 GCF_000296735.1 Chrysochloris asiatica | reverse complement strand
CAACATTTCCATATACAGAGTTCTAGCTACATGGCAGATGAGTCCAACGTGTCCATATACAGAGAGATGGCTACATGACAGAGAAGTCCAACATGACCATATACAGAGTACTAGCTACATGGCAGATGGGGACATCACATGTATATATAGAGGACTAGCTACAAAGCAGATGAGTCCAACATATTCATACAGAGAGAGTTGGCTACATGGCTGATGAGACCAACATGTCCATATACAGAGATATAGCTACATGTCAGACAAGACCAATATGTTCATATACAGAAAGCTACCTACATGACTCATCAGTCCAACATATCCATGCACAGAGAGCTAGCTACATGACAGATGAGTGCAAAATGTCCTTATACTGAGTAATAGTTTCATGTTAGAGTACTGCAACATTTCCCTTTACAGAGTACTAGCTACATGCCAGATGAGTCCAACATATCCATATACTGAAAGTTAGCTACATGACCGGTGAGTCCAAAATGTCCATATATTTAGAATTAGCTACATGCCAGATGAGTCCAACATATCCATATACTGAAAGTTAGCTACATGACAGGTGAGTCCATAATGTCCATATATTTATAATTAGCTACATGGCAGATGGGTACAACATATTTTTATAAATAGGCCTAGCTACAAGGCAGATGGGTCCAACGTGTTCATAAAGAGAGCTGGCTACATGGCTGATGAGACCAACATGATATACAGAGAGCTAGCTACATGGCAAAAAAGTCCAATATGTTCTTACACAGAGAGCTAACTTCTTGACAGATCAGTCCAACATATCCATGTTCAGAGAGCTAGCTACATGGCAGGCATGTCCAATATGTTCATTTACAGGGAGTTACCTACATGGCAGATCAATCCAACATATCCACGCACAGAGAACTGGCTACATGGCAAACGAGTTCAAAGTGTCAGTGCAACATTTCCATATATAGAGTTCTAAGCACATGGCAGATGAGTCCAACGTGTCCATATACTGAGAGTTAGCTACATGTCCCAGTAGTCTAACATGTCCATATTCAGAGTACTAGCTACATGGCAGATGGGTCCAACATGTCCATATTCTGAGAGTTAGCTACATGGCACAGTAGTCTAACATGTGTATATATAGAGGACTAGTTACAAGGCAGAAGAATCCAACATATTCATACAGAGAGAGCTGGCTACATGGCTGATGAGTCCAACATGTTCATATAAAGACAGTTAGCTACATGGCAGCTACAAGTCCAATATGTCCATATACAGGGAGCTACCTACATGGCAGATAAGTCCATCATATCCTTGCAGAAAGAGCTAGCTACATGGTCGATGAGTCCAAAATGTCCATATATAGCTAGGTAGATACATGGCAGATTAGTGCAACATTTCTATATACCTATTTCTAGATAATAGGCAGATGACT
>NW_006409060.1:518363-518872 GCF_000296735.1 Chrysochloris asiatica | reverse complement strand
ATGGCAGACAAGTCCAATATGTTCATATACAGGGAGCTACCTACATGGCAGATAAGTCCATCATATCCAGGCAGAGAGAGCTAGCTATATGTCAGATGAGTCCCATATGTCCATATATACCTATGTAGATACATGGCAGATTAGTGCAACATTTCTATATATCTATTTCTAGATAATAGACAGATGACTACAACGTGCCCATATACTGCGAGTTAGCTCCATGGCAGATGAGTCCAAAAGTTCATATACAGAGTACTAGCTACATGGCAGAGTAGTCCAACATGTCCATATACAGAGTACTAGCTACATGGCAGATGGAGACAACATGTGTATTTATAGAGGACTAGCTACAAAGCAGGTGAGTCCAACATATTCATACAGATAGAGCTGGCTACATGGCTGATGAGCCCAACTTGTCCATATACAGAGATATAGCTTCATGGCAGACAAGTCCAATATGTTCATATACAGAGAGCTACCTACATGACAGATCTGTCCAACATATCCAT
>NW_006409060.1:504546-505093 GCF_000296735.1 Chrysochloris asiatica | reverse complement strand
GCTCCCTGTATATGAACATATTGGACTTGTCTGCCATATAGCTTGCTCTCTGTATATCGACATGTTGGACTCATTAGCCATGTAGCCAGCTCTCTCTGTATGAACATGTAGGACTCATTTGCCTTATAGTCCTCTCTATATACATATGTTGGACTCATTTGCCATGTAGCTACCTCTCAGTATATGGACACATTGGACTCATCTATCATGTAGCAAGAATTCTGTGTATGGGAATATTGCAGTACCCTGCCATGTATCTAGCTCTATGTATATGGACATTTTGGACTCATCTGCCAAGAAGGTAGCTTTCTGTGCATGGCTGTGTTTGACTGATCTGCTGTGTAGGTAACTCCCTGTATATGATCTTATTGGACTTGTATGGCATTTATCTAGCTCTCTGCATATGGACATTTTGGACTCATCAGCCATGTAGCCAGCTCTCTGTGTATGAACATGATGGACTAATCTGATTTGTAGCTAGTCTTCTATATATACGCATGTTGGACTCAAATTCCATGTAGCTAGCTCTCTGTATAAGGACATTTTG
>NW_006409060.1:501674-502841 GCF_000296735.1 Chrysochloris asiatica | reverse complement strand
TTGTATATAGTTCTATGTGCATGGATATGTTGCACTGATCTGCCATGTAGTTAGATGTCTGTATATAAACATATTGGACATGTATGCTATGTACCTAGCTCTCTTTATATGGACATGTTGGACTAAGCAGCCATGTAGCAAGCTCTCTCTGTATGAACACGTTGGACTCATCTGCTATGTAGATAGTCTGCTATATATAAAAACGTTGGTCTTATCTGTCATGTAGCTAACTCTCAGTACAAGGACATGATGGACTTATCTGGCATGTAGGTACTTCTCAGTATATGTACACGTTGCACTCAACTGTCATGTAGCTAGCACGTTAAATGGAAAAGTTACACTACTCTAACATGTAGCTAGCTCTCGGTATATGGACATTTTGGACTCGTCTGCCATGTAGCTAGTTCTCTGTGCATGGATATGTTGGACTGGTCTGCCATGTAGGTTGCACTCTGTATATGAACATATTGGACTTGTCTGCCATGTAGCTATATCTCAATATATGGACAAGTTGGGCTCATCAGTCATGAAGCCATTTCTCTCTGTATGAATATGTTGGTCTCATCTGCTTTTTAGATAGTCCTCTATATATACACGTTTTCCCCATCTGCCATGAAGCTAGTACTCTGTATATGGACACGTTGGTCTCATTTGCCATGTAACTAGTACTCTAAATAGAAATGTTGCACTATTTTAAAATGTAGCTAGCTCTCTGTATATGGATATTTTGGACTTGTCTGCCATATAGCTAGCTCTCTGTGCATGGATATTTTGGACTGCTCTGTAATGTAGGTAGTTGTCAGTATATAAACATATTGGACTTTTCTGACAAGTAGCTATATCTCTGTATATGGACATGTTGGACTCATCAGCCATATAGTCAGCACTCTCTGTTTGCGTATGTTGGACTCATCTGCTTTATAGCTAGTCCTCTATATATACACATGTTGGAACCATCTGCCATGTAGCTAGTATTCTGTATTTGTACATGATGGACTACTCTGCCATGTACATAACTCTCTGTATATGGACATGTTGGACTCATCTACCATGTAGCTAGAACTCTGTATATGGAAATGTTGGACTCATCTGCCATGTAGCTAGCTCTATGTATATGGATATTATGGACTCCTCTGCCAAGTAGCTAGCTCTCTGAACATGGATATG
>NW_006409060.1:497811-500139 GCF_000296735.1 Chrysochloris asiatica | reverse complement strand
GTTGGACTCATCTGCCATGTAGCGAGCCCTCTGTGTATGGAAATGTTGCAATACTCTGCCATGTCTCTGTACTTGGACATGTTGGACTCATCAGCCATGTAGCTATATCTCTCTGTATGAACATGTTTGACTCATCTGTCTTGTAGCTAGTCCTTTAGATATACACATGTTGGACTCATCTGCAATGTAGCTAACTCTCAGTATATGGGGATGTTGGACTCATCTGCCATGTAGCTAGTATTCTTTACATGGAAATGTTGGACTACTCTGACATGTACCTAGCTTTCAGTATATGGACACGTTGGACTCATCTGCCATGTAGCTTGAACTCTGTATCTGGATATGTTGGACTACTCTGCCATGTAACTAGTGCTCTGTATATAGCTGTATATACCACATAGATGATTACTTTGTATATACCATGTAGCTGATTACTCTGCCATGTAGCTAGCTCTCTGTATATGGACACTTTACACTCATCTGCCATGCAGTTAGAACTCTGTGTATAGAAATGTTGCACTATTCTGCCATGTAGCTAGCTCTCGGAATATGGATATTATGGACTCGTCTGCCATGTAGCTAGCTCTCTGAACATGGATATGTTAGACTGATCTGCCATGTAGCTAGCTCTCTGTATATTATGTTGGTCTCATCAGCCATGTAGGCAGCGCTCTTTATGAACATGTTGGACTCATCTGTCTTGTCACTAGGCCTATATATAAAAGCATGTTGAACCCATCTGCAATGTAGCTAATTCTAAGTATATGGACATGTTGGACTCACCTGCCATGTAGCTAACTTACAGTATATGTACATGCTGGACTCATCTGCCATTTAGCTAGTACTCTTTACATGGAAATGTTGCAGTACTCTAACATGTAGCTAGTTCTCTGTATATGGACATTTTTGAATTATCTGCCATGTAGCTAGGTCTCTGTACATGGATATGTTGGACTGATGTGTCATGTAGGTAGCTTTCTGTAAATGAACATATTGGAATTGTCTGACATGTAGCTTTATCTCTGTATATGTACATGTTGGGCCCGTGGGACATTGTACATATGGCTGATGAGTCCAACATGTCTATATACAGAGAGTTAGCTACATGGCAGACAAGTCCAATATGTTCATATAAATGGAGCTACCTACATGGCAGATCAGTCCAACATATCCATGTACAGAGAGCTAACTACATGGCAGATGAGTCCAAAAAGTCCATATACATAGAGATAGATACATGGCAGAGTAGAGCAACAATTCTATAAACATATTTCTAGATACATGGCAGATGTGTACAACGTGCCCATATACTGAGAGTTAGCTACATGTCAGATGAGTCACAATGTCTATATACAGAGTACAAGCTACATGGCAGATAAGTATAACGTGTCCATACTCAGAGAACTAGCTACATGGCAGAGGAGTCCAATATGTTCATATACAGAGAGCTACCTACATGGCAGGTCAGACAAACATATCCATGCTCAGAGCGATAGCTACATGACAAATGACTCCATAATATCCATATACAGAGAGATAGCTATAAGGCAGAGTAGGGTAATATTTCCATATATGGAGATCTAGCTACATGGTAGATGTGTCCATCATGTGTATATATAGAGGACTAGCTACAAGACAGATGAGTCCAACATGTTTATACAGAGAGAGATGGCTACATTGATGATAAGTCCAACATGTCCATGTACAGGGACGTAGCTACATGGAAGATGAGTCCAACATGTCTATATATAGAGGACTAGCTACATGATGAATTCATACACAGAGTCCATACAAAATGAGCTGGCTACATGGCAGATGAGTCCAAAATGTCCATATACAGAGAGCTAGCTACATGGCAGACAAGTCGAATATGTTCGTATATAGGGAGCTACCTACATGGCAGATCAGTTCAACATATCCATGCACAGAAAACTAGCTACATGGCAGACGAGTCCAAAATGTCCATATACAGAGAGCAAGCTACATGTCAGAGTAGTGCAACATTTCCATTCCCATAGTTATAGCTACGTATATGATGAGTGCAACGTGTCCATATACTGAGAGCCAGCTACATGGCAGTGTAGTCCAACATGTCCACATAGAGAGTACTAGCTATATGGCAGATGAGTCCAATATGCCCATATACTGAGAGTTAGCTACACAGCAGAGGAGTCCTTCATGTGTAGGACTAGTTACAATGCAGATGAGTCCAACATGTTCATACAGACAGAGCTGGCTACAGGGCAGACAAGTCCAATATGTTCATATACAGAGAGCTACCTACATGGCAAATCAGTCCAACATATCCATGCACAGAGAGCTAGCTAC
>NW_006409060.1:494227-495945 GCF_000296735.1 Chrysochloris asiatica | reverse complement strand
CAGATGAGTGCAACATGTTCATAGAGAGAGAATTTGCTACATGGCTGATGAGTCCAATATGTTCATATTCAGAGAGCTAGCTTCATGTCAGCCGAGTCCAAAATATCCATATACAGAGAGCTAGCTAAATAGTAGAGTTGTCCAACATGTCCATATACAAAGTACTAGCTAAATGGCTGAGCAGTCCAACATGAGCTTATACAGAGAACTATCTATATGGCAGAAAAGTCCAATATGTTCATATACAGGGAAATACCTACATGGCAGATCAGTCCAACATATCCATGTACAAAGAGCTAGCTACATGGCAGATAAGCCAAAATGTCCATATACAGAGAGCTAGATACATGGCAGAGTAGTGCAACATTTCTATATACAGAGTTCTAGATACATGGCCGATGAGTCCAAACTGTTCATATACTGAGAGTTAGCTACATGGCAGATTATTACAACATGTCCAAATACTGAGCGTTAGCTACATTGCAGATGAGTCTAACATATCCATATACTGGGATTTATCTACATGGCAGATGAGTCCAACATGTATGTGTGTATATACAGAGGACTAGCTACAAGGTAGATTAGTCCAACATGTTCATCTAAAGAGAGATAACTGCATGTCTGATGAGTCCAACATATCCATGTACAGAGAGCTAGCTACATGGAAGACAAGTCCAATATGATCATATACAGGGAGCTACCTATATGGCAGATCAGTCCAACATATCCATGCACAGAGAGCTAGCTACATGGCAGACGAGTCAAAAATATCCATATATAGAGAACTAGCTCCATGACAGAGTAGCCCAACATTTCCATATACAGAATACTAACTACATGGCAGATGAGTCCAACATGTCCTTATACTGAGAGTTAGCTACATGTCAGATTATTCCAATATGTCCAAATACTGAACGTTAGTTACATTGCAGATGAGTCTAACATGTTCATATACTGGGAAATATCTACATGGCAGATGAGTCCAACATGTATGTATATACATAGAGGACTAGCTACAAGGTTGATTAGTCCAACATGTTCATCTAAAGAGAGATAACTACATGTCTGATGAGTCCAACATATCCATGTACAGAGAGCTAGGTACATGGAAGACAAGTCCAATATGATCATATACAGAGAGCTACCTACATGGCAGATCAGTCCAACATATCCATGCACAGAAAGCTAGCTACATGGCAGATGAGTCAAAAATATCCATATACAGAAAGCAAGCTCCATGACAGAGTAGTCCAATATTTCCATATACAGGGTACTAGCTACATGGCAAATGAGTCCAACATTCCATATACTGAGAGTTAGCTACATGGAAGATGAGTGTAACATGTGTATATAAGAGGACTAGCTACAAGACAGATGAGTGCAACATGTTCATAGAGAGAAAGCTTGCTACATGGATGACGAGTCCAATATGTTCATATTCAGAGAGCTTGCTTCATGTCAGCTGAGTCCAAAATATCCATATACAGAGAGCTAGCTAAATAGTAGAGTTGTCCAACAACCATGTACAGAGTACTAGCTACATGGCTGAGTAGTCCAACATGTACATATACCGAGAACTAGCTACATGGCAGACAAGTCTAATATGTTCATATACAGTGAGATACCTACATGGCAGATCAGTCCAACATATCCATGCACAGAGAGCTAGCTACATGGTAGATAAGCCAAAATGTCCATATACAGAGAGCTAGATACAT
>NW_006409060.1:490233-493042 GCF_000296735.1 Chrysochloris asiatica | reverse complement strand
GAGGACTAGCTACAAAGCAGATGAGTCCAACATATTCATACTGAGAGTGCTGGCTACATGGCTGATGAGTCCAACATGTCCATATACAGAGATATAGCTACTTGGCAGAAAAGTCAAATACGATCATTTACAGACAGCTACCTACATGACAGATCAGTACAACAGAAAGCTAGCTATATGACAGACGTGTCCAAAATGTCCATAAACAGAGAGCTAGCTAAATATTAGAGTAGTACAACATTTAAATTTAGAGTCCTAGCTACATGGCACATAAGTCCAACGTGTCCATATACTATTTGATAACTACATGGCAGATAAGTCCAACATGTGTATATATAGAGGACTAGCTTAAAGACAGATGAGTCCAACATGTTCATAGGGAGAGAACTGACTACATGGCTGATGAGTCCAATATGTTCATATTCAGAGAGCTAGCTTCATGTCAGATGAGTCCAAAATATCCATATACAGAAAGCTAGCTATATGGTAGAGTAATCCAGCATGTCCATATACAGAGTACTAGCTACATGGCAGAGCAGTCCAACATGTGCATATACTGAGAGTTAGCTACATGGCAGATTAGTCAAACATGTCCATATACAGAGTACTAGCTACATCAAGATGAGTCCAACATGCCCATATACTGAGAGTTAGCTACATTGCAGATGAGTCCAACATGTTCAAACAGAGAGAGCTGGCTAAATGGCTGATAAGTCCAACATGTCCATATACAGAGAGCTAGCTACATGGCAGACATGACCCATATGTTCATATACAGAGAGCTACTGACATGGAAGATCAATCAAGCATATCTATGCACAGAGAGCTAGTGACATGGCAGAGTCGATAATGTCCATATAAAGAGAGCAAGATACATGACAGCGTATTGCAACATTTCCAAATATAGAGTTCTAGTTACATGTCAGATGAGTCCAACGTGTCCATATACTGAGAGCCACCTACATAGTAAATTATTCCAAAGTGTCCATATACTGAGAATTATCTATATGACAGATGAGTCCAACAAGTATATATACTAAGAGTTAGCTACATGGCAGATGAGTCCAGCATGTATATAGTGAAGACTAGCAAAAAGTCAGATGAGTTCAACTTGTCCATATACTGAGAGTTAGCTACATGGCAGACGAGTCCAACATGTGTATATTTAGAGGGCTAGCTACAAGGCAGATGAGTCATACACATTCATACAGAGAGAGCTCGATACATGGCTGATGAGTAAAACATGTCCATATACAGAAAGATAGCTACATGGCAGACAAGTTCAATATGTTCATATACAGGGAGCTACCTACATGGCAGATCAATCCAACATATCCATGAGGAGAGAACTAGCTCCATGTCAAACGAGTCCAAAATCTACATATACAGAGAGCTAGCTACATGCCAGATTAGTGCAATATTTCCATATACAGGGTACTAACTACATGTCAGATGAGTCCAACATTTCCATAAACTGAGAACTAGCTACTTGGCAGAATAGTCCAACATGTCCATATACAGAGTACTAGGTACATGGCAGATGAGTCCAACATGTCCATATACTGAGAGCTAGCTACTTGGCAGAGTAGTCCAACATGTCCCTATACAGAGTTCTAGCTACATGGCAGATGAATCCAAATGAATACTGAGAATTAGCCACATGGCAGATGATTCTAACATATGTATATATAGAGGACTAGCTACAAGGAAGATGAGTCCAAAATGTTCAAACAGAAAGAGCTGGCTACTAGGCTGATGAGAACAACATGCCTATATACAGAGAGCTAGCTACATGTCAGACAAATCTAATATGTACATATACAGAGAGTTACCTACATGACAGATCAGTCCAACATATCCATTCACAGAGAGCTAGCTACATGGCAGACGAGTACAAAATATTCATGTACAGAGAGCAAGCTATATAACAGAGTAGTGCAACATTTCCAGATACAGAGTTCTAGCTACATGGCAGATGAGTCCAACACGTGTATATTTAGGGGCTAGCTATGAGGCAGATTAGCCGAACATATTCATACAGAGAAAGCTGGCTACATGGCTTATCAGCCCAACATGTACTTATACGGAGAGCTGCCTACATGACAGACAAGTCGAATATGTTCATATACAGATTTCAACCTACATGGCAGATCACACCAACATATCCATGCACAGAGAGGTAGCTACATGGCGATGAGTCCAATATGTTCATATACAGAATGCTAGCTACATGGCAGAAGAGTCCAAAATGATCATATACAGATAGCTTGCTTCAAGGCAGACAAGTCAAATATATTCATATACAGACAGCTACCTAAACGGCCTATCAGTCCAACTTATCCATGCACAGAAAGCTAGCTACATGGCAGATGAGTTCACAATGTGCCTATACAGAGACCTAGCTACATGGCAGAGTAGTACAACATTTCCATATACAGAGTTCTAGATACATGGAAGATGAGTCGTACGTGTCCATATACTGAGAGCTACCTGCATGCCAGAGTAGTCCAACGTGTCCATACACAGAGTAATAGCTACGTGGCAAATGAGTTGAACATATCCATATACTGAGAGTTATCTACATGACATATGAGTTCAACATGTGTATATTTAGAGGGCTAGTTTCAAGTCACATGAGTTGAACATGTTCATACACAAAGAGCTGACTACATGGCTGTAGATTCCAACATCTTCATATACAGAGAGCTTGCTACGGGGCAGATCATTCCATTATATCTATGCACAGTGAGGTAGCTACATGGCAGATGAGTCCAAAATGTCCATATACAGAGTACTAGCTTCATGGCAG
>NW_006409060.1:486808-489712 GCF_000296735.1 Chrysochloris asiatica | reverse complement strand
AGATGAGTCCAACATGTCCATATACTGAGAGTTAGCTACATGGCAGATGAGTCCAACATGTTCATATATTGAGAGTCAGCTACATGGCAGATGAGTACAACATGTGTATATATAGAGGACTAGCTACAAGGAAGATGAGTCCATTATGCTCATACAGAAAGAGCTGGCTACAAGCCTGAGGAGTCCAACATGTCTTTGTACAGAGAACTAGCTACATGTCAGACAACTCCAATATGTACATGTACAGAGAGCTACCTACATGGCAGATCAGACCAACATATCCATGCACAGAGAGCTAGCTACATGGCAGACGAGTACAAAATATCCATGTGCAGATAGCTAGCTATATGACAGAGTAGTGCAATATTTCCATATACAGAGTTCAATCTACATGGCAGATGAGTCCAACATTTCCATATACTGAGAGTATGCGACATGGCAGATGAATCCAACATGTGTTCATATAGAGGACTACCTACAAGGAAGATGAGTCTACTATGTTCATACACAGAGAGCAGGCTACATGTCTCATGAATATTATATGTCCATATATAGGGAGTGTCCTACATGACAGACATGTCCAATATGTTCATATAGAGAGAGCTGGCTATCAGGCAGATCAGTCCAACATATCCATGCAAAGAAGGCTATCTAGATGGCATACGAGTACAAAATGTCCATATACAGGGGCCTAGATACACTATAGATCAGTGCAACATTTCCATATACAGAGTTTTACCTACATGGCAGATGAGTCCAACATGTCCATATACTGAAAGTTAGCTACATGGCAGATGAGACCAACATGTCCACATACTGAGAGTTAGCTACATGGCAGATGAGTCCAACATGTGTATATATAGAGAACAAGATACAAGCATATGAGTCCAAAGTGTTCATACAGAGAGAGCTGGCAGCATGGCTGATGAGTACAACATTTCCATATACAGACAACTGACTACATGGCCAACATGTCCAATATGTTCATATACACAGAGCTACGTACATGGCAGATCAGTCCAACATATCAATGCACAAATAGCTAGCGGAATGGCAGACGAGTACAAAAATTCCATATTCAGAGAGCTAGCAATATGGCAGAGTAGTGCAACATTTCCATATAGAGAGTTCTGGCTACATGACACATGAGTCAAACTTGTACATATACAGGAAACTAGCTACACGGCAGAGTAGTCCAACATGTCCATATAATGAGTACTAGCTAAATGTCAGATGGGTCAAACATGTCCATATAGCGACTTTTATCAACATGGCAATGAGTCCAACATGTGTATATAGAGAGGATTAACTACAAGGCAGATGAGGCCAACATAATCATACAGAGAGAGCTTGCTACATGGCTGGTGTGTCCAACATGTTCATATACAGAGAACTAGCTACATGGCATACAAGTACAATATGTTTATATACAGAGAGCTAACTACGTGGCAGATCAGTCCAACATATCCATGCTCAGACAGCTGTCTACATGGCAGATGACTCATAAATGTCCATATACAGAGAGCTAGCTTCATGGCAGAGTATTGCAACTTTTGCATATACAGATTTTAGATACATGGCAGATGCATCTAACGTGTCCCTATACTGAGTGTTAGCTACATGGCAGATGAGTTTAACGTGTATATACAGAGGATTAGCTACAAGGAAGATGAGTCCAACATGTTCATACAGAGAGAGTTGTCTACATGGCTGATGAGTCCAAAATGTCCATATAAAGAGAACTAGCTACGTGGCAGAAAAGTCCAACATATTCTTATACAGAGAGCTATCTGTATGGCAGATCAGTCCAATATATCCATGCACAGAGAGCTAGCTACATAGCAGACAAGTCCAAAATATTCATGTACAGAGAGCTAGCTACATGGCAGAGTAGTCCAACATGTGTATATTTAGAGGGATAGCTATTAGGCAGATGAGTCAAACATGTTCATACACAGAGAGCTACCTACATGGCAGAGTAGTGCTACATTTCCATATACAGAGTTCTAGCTACATGGCAGACAATTCCAATATGTTCATATACAGAGCGCTACCTACATGACAGATCCGTCCATCATATCCATGCACAGAGAGTTAGCTACATGGCAGACGAGTCCTAAATGCCCATATACAGAGAGCTAGCTACATGGCACAGTAGTGCAACACTTCCATATCCAAAGTTCTATCTACATGGCAGATGATACAACATGCCCATATACTGAGAGCTAGCTACATGGCAGTGTAGTACAACATGTCCTTATACAGAGTAATAGCCACATGGCAGATGAGTCCAACATGTCCATATACTGAAAATTAGCTACATGGCAGATGAGTCCAACATGTATATATATATACCAGACTAGCTACAAGGCCGATGAATCCAGCATGTACGTACAGATAGCGATGTCTACATGGCTGATGAATCAAAATGTCTACATACAGAGTGCTAGCTACATGGAAGAGTACTGCATCATTTCCATATGCATAGCTCTACCTAAATGGCAGAGTAGTCCAAGGTGTCCAAATATTGAGAGCTAGTTACATGGCAGAATAGTCCACCATGTGCCTATACAGAGGATTAGCTACATGGCAGATGATTCCAATATATTCATATACTGGGAGTTAACAACATGGCACATGAGTTGAATTTGTATATATATAGAGAACTAGTTACAAGACAGATGAGCCCAACATGCTCATACACAGAGGGCTGGCTACATGGCTGATGAGTCAAACATGTCCATATACAGAGAGCCAGCCACATGGTAGACAAGTCCACTATGTTCATATACAGAGAGCTACCTACATCGCAGATCAGTCCATCACATCCATGCAGAGAGGTAGCTACATGGAAGACCAGTCCAAAATGTCCATATACAGAGAGCAAGCTACATCGCAGAGTAG
>NW_006409060.1:486115-486708 GCF_000296735.1 Chrysochloris asiatica | reverse complement strand
CAACATCTCCATATATAGAGTACAAGCTACATGGCAGATGACTCCAACGTGTCCCTATACTGTATGCTAGCTACAGGACAGTACTAGCTACATGGCAGATGAGTCCAACATGTTCATATACAGAGAGCTAGCTACATGGAAGATGAGTCCAACATGTGTATATTTAGAGGAGAAGGTAAAAGGCAGATGAGTCCAACATGCTCATTCAGAAAGAGCTGGCTACATAGCTGATGAGTCCAACATGTCCATATACAGAGACCTAGCTACGTGGATGATAAGTCCATCATATCCATGTACAGAGAACTAGCTCCATGGAAGATGAATCCAACATGTTCATATACTGAGAGCTAGCTACATGACAGAGCAGTCCAACATATGCATATACAGAGTCCAAATTTATGGCAGATGAGTCCAACATGTCCATGTACTGAGTGCTAGCTACATAGCAGAGTAGTCCAACATTTCCATATACAAAGTTCTAGCTACATGGCAGACAATTCCTATATGTTCATATACAGAGAGCTAGCTACATGGCAGATCTGTCCAACATATCCATGCACAGAGAGCTAGTTACATGGCTGACAAGTCCAAAA
>NW_006409060.1:484131-485354 GCF_000296735.1 Chrysochloris asiatica | reverse complement strand
TAGCTACATGGCCGATAAGTCCAACATGTGTATATATAGAGGACTAGCTACAAGGCAGATGAGTCCAACATGTTCATACAGAGATAGCTGGCTACCTGGGAGTGAGTCCAACATGTCCATCTACTGAGAGCTAGCTACATGGCAGACAAGTCCAATATATTCATATACAGATGGCTACCTACATGGCAGAACAGTCCAAGATATCCATGCACAGAGAGGTAGCTACATGGCAGATGAGTCCAAAATCTCCATATACAGAGAGAGCTAGCTATATGGCTGAGTAGTCCAACATGTCCATATACAGATTACTACCTACATGGCAGATGAGTCCATCATGTCCATATACGGGGATATGCTACATGGCAGATGAGTCCAATATGCAAATCTATAGTGGAGTACCTACAAGCTAGGTGAGTCCAACACGTTCATACAGAGAGAGCTGGTTAGATGACTGAAGAGTCCAACATGTCCTCACACTGAGAGCCAGCTACATGGCAGACAAGTCCAATGCATTCGTATACAGAGAGCTATGTAAAAGTCAGATCAGTCCAATGTATCCATGCACACAGAGCTAGCTACATGGCAGAATAGTGCAAAATTTCCATATACAGAATTCTAGCTACATGGCAGATGTGTCCAACGAGTCCACATACTGAAAGTTAGCTACATGGCACATGAGTCCAACAAATATATATAGAGAGCCTTAGCTACAAAGCAGATGAGTCCAACATGTTCACACAGAGAAATCTGGCTATATGGCTGATGTGCCATAATGTCCATATACAGTGAACTAGCTACATTGTTGACATGTGCAATATGCTCATATACAGAGAGCTACCTACATGGCAGATCAGTCCCAAATATCCATGCACAGAGAACTAGCTACATGGCAGACGAGAACAGAATGTTCATATATAGAGAGCTAGCTACATGGCAGAGTAGTGCAACATGTCTATATACAGAGTTATAGCTACATGGCAGATGAGTCAAACGTGTCCATATTCAGATAGCTAACTACATGGCAGAATAGTGCAACATTTCCATACATAGGGTTCTAGCTACATGGCACGTGAGTCCAACATGTCCATATAATGAGAGCTAGCTAAGTGACAGAGTAGTGCAACATTTCCATATATAGATTTCTAGTTACATGGCAGATAAGTCCAATGTGTACAGATACAGATTACTAGCTACATCGCAGATGAGTCCCACATGTTCATATA
>NW_006409060.1:466558-467281 GCF_000296735.1 Chrysochloris asiatica | reverse complement strand
CAACATGTGTATATTGAGAGGGCTAGCTATAAGGCAAATGAGACCAACATGTTCATACACAGAGAGCTGGCTACATGGCTGATGAGTCCAACCTGTCCATATACTGAGAGCAAAATATATGTTAAACAAGACCAATATGTACATATACAGAGAGCTACCTACATGGCAGATCAGTCCAACATATCCATACATAGAGAGCTATCTACTTGGTAAAGTAATGCAACATTTACATATACAGAGTTATAGCTACATGGAAGATGAGTCCAACGAGTCCATATACTGACAGCTAGCTACATGGCAGACAAGTCCAATATGTTCATACACAGAGAGCTACCTACATGGCAGATATCGAGGACTAGCTACAAAGCAGTTGATATCAACATGCTCGAACAGAGAGAGCTAGCTACATGGTAGAAATGTCCAAAATGTCCATATACAGAGAGTTACTTACATGGCTGATAACGATGACTAGCTACAAAGGAGATAAAATCAACATGCTCATACAGAGAGAGCTGGCTACATTTCTGATGAGTCCAACATGTCCATATACTGAGTGCTAGCTCCATGGCAGACAAGTCCAATATGTACATATACAGATAGCTACCGACTTGGAGGATCAGTCGAATATGTCCATACATAGAAAGCTAGCTACATGGCAGACGAGTCAAAAAGGCCATAAAGAGAGACCTAGCTACATGGCAAAGTAGTTCAACATTTACATAT
>NW_006409060.1:463997-465113 GCF_000296735.1 Chrysochloris asiatica | reverse complement strand
AGCAACATGGCAGATGAGTCCAAAGTGTCAATATACTGAGACCTAACTACATGGCAGTGTAGTCCAACATGTCCCTATACATAGTACTAGCTACACGTCAGATGAGTCCACCATGTCCATATAATGAGACTTATCTACATGTCAGATGAGTCCAACATGTGTATAGATAGACGACTAGATAAAAGGCAGATTAATCCAAGATGTTATTACAGAGAGAGCTGGCTACATGGCTGATGAGTCCAACATGTCCTTATACAGAAAGCTAGCTAAATGGAAGACAAGTCCAATATGTTCATATACAGAAAGCTACCTAAATGACAGATCATTCCAACATATCCAGAGAGTTAGATGCATGGCAGATTAGTGCAACATTCC
Source organism: Chrysochloris asiatica (assembly GCF_000296735.1). NCBI lineage: Eukaryota > Metazoa > Chordata > Mammalia > Afrosoricida > Chrysochloridae > Chrysochloris > Chrysochloris asiatica. The sequence continues at coordinate 464,738 of NW_006409060.1, read as the reverse complement.
CATATAGAAACTTCTCGCTACACAGCAGATGAGTCCAACGTGTTCATATACTGAGAGCTAGCGACATAGAAGTGTAGTCCAATATTCCATATACAGAGTACTAGCTACATGGCAGATGAGTCCAATGAGTCCATATATTGAGAGCTTGCACAATGGCAGAGAAGTCCAACATGTCCGTATACAGAGTACTAGTTATATGTCAGATGAGTCCAAAATGTCCATATATTGAGAGTTAGCTACATGGCAGATGAGTCCAACCTGTACATATACTATGAGTTAGCTATATGGCAGATGAGTCCAACAGTTCCATATACTGAGAGTTATCTACATGGCAAATGAGTCCAACATGTGTATATATGGAGGACTAGCTACAAGGCAGATGAGTCCAATATGTTCATACAGAGAGAGCTGACTACATGCTGATGAGTCCACCATGAGCATATACAGATGAGCTAGCTACATGGCAGAGTAGTGCAACATTTCCATATACAGAGATCTAGATACATGGCAGATGTGTCCCATATGTTCTTATACAGATAGCTTCTTACATGGCAGACCAGTCCAACATTTCCATGCACATAGAGCTAGCACATGGCAGACGAGTACAAAATATCCATATACAGAGAGCTAGCTACAAGGCAGAGTAGTCAAACATATCCATATAAAGAGTACTAGCTACATGGCAGTTAAGTCCAACATGTCCATATACTGAGAGCTAGCTACATGGCAGAGGAGTTAAAC
>NW_006409060.1:461399-463612 GCF_000296735.1 Chrysochloris asiatica | reverse complement strand
GGCAGATGATTCCAACATGTCCATATACTGAGAGTTAGCTACATGGCAGATGAGTCCAAAATGTGTATATATAGAGTGCTGGACACAATACAGTTGAATCCAACGTTTTCATAAAAAGAGAGCTGGCTACATGGTTGATGAGTCATACATGTCCATATACAGACAGCTAGCTACATGGCAGGCAATATGAAAATGTGTCCATATGCACAGAGATACCTACATATCAGATCAGTCCAACATATCCATGCACAGAGAGCTAGCTACATGGCAAACAAGTCCAAAATGTCCATATTAAGAGAAATAGCTACATGGCAGAGTAGTGCAATATTTCCATATATAGAGTTCTAACTACATGGCAGATGAGTGCAAAGTATCCATATAATGAGACCTAGCTACATGTCAGAGTAATTCAACATGTTACTATATAGAGTACTAGCTAAATGGCAGATGAGTCCAACATGTCCATTTACCGAGAGTTAGCTACATGGCAGATGAGTCCAACATGTGTATATATAGAGTAGTAGCTACAAGACAGAATATTCCATCATGTTATTACAGAGAGAGATGGCTATATGGCTGATGAGTCCAACATGTGCATAGAAAGAGAGCTAGCTACATGGAAGACAAGTCCAATATGTTCATATTCAGAGAGCTACCTACATGGCAGATCATTCCAACAAATCCATTCACAGAGAGCTAAATACATGGCAGCTGAGTCCAAAATGTCCATATACAGAGAGCTAGGTACATGGCAGATTAGTGCAACATTTTTATAAACAGAGTTCTAACTACATGGCAGATGAGTCCAACGTGTCCATATACTTAGAGCTAGCTACATGGCAGAGTAGTCCAACATGTCCATATACAGAGTACTAGCTACATGGCAGATGAGTCCAATGTGTCCATATAATGAGAACTAGCTACAAGGCAGATGAGTACCACATGTCCATTTACCGAGAGTTAGCTACACTGAGGATGAGTCCAACATGTCCATATAATGACCGCTAGCTACATGGCAGATGAATTTAACATGTGTATATTTAGAGGGCTACCTTCAAGTCAGATGAGTCCGGCATGTTCATACAGAGAGAGCTGGGTACATTGCTGATGAATCAAACATGTCCATATACAGAGAGCTACCTACATGACAGATCAGTGCAACATATCCATGTACAGAGAGTCAAAATTGTCCAAATACAGAGAGCTAGCTACATGTAAGATTACTGCAACATTTCAATATACCGGGTGCTAGCTACATGGCAGATGAGTCCAACCTGTCCATATACATAGAGGTAGCTACATGGCAGAGTAGTGCAACATTTCCATATAAAGAGTTCTAGCTACATGGCAGATGAGTCCAACATGTCCATATACTGAGAGCTAGTTACATGGCCGAGTAGTACAATATGTCCATTTACAGAGTACTAGCTACATGGCAGATGAGTCCAACATGTCCATACACTGAGAAATATCTACATGGTAGATGAGTCCAACATGTTCATACACAGAGAGCTGGCTATATGGCTGATGAGAACAACATGTAAATATACAGAGAGCTAGCTACAGGACAGACAAGTACAATATGCTTATATACAGAGAGCTTGCTACATAGCAGGTCAGTCCAACATAACCATGTAGAGAGAGCTAGCTACAAGCAGCCAAGAACAAAATGTACATTTATAGATAGCTAGCTATATGGCAGAGCAGTGCATCATTTCCATATACAGACTTCTAGCTACATGTTCGATGAGTCCAACATGTCCATATTCATAGAGCTAGCTACATGGCGGAGTAGTGTAATATTTCCATATATAGAGCTCTAGCGACATGGCAGATGAGTCCAACGTTTCCATGTACTGTGAGCTAGCTACATGGCAAAAGAGTCCTACATGTGCATATACAGAGTACTTGCTACATGGCAGATGAGTCCAACATGTACATATACTGAAAGATATCTATGTTTCAGATGAGTCCAACATTTGTATATTTAGAGGGCTAGCTACAAGGTAAATGAGTCCAACATGTTCATACACAGAGAGCTGGCTACATGGCAGATCAGTCCAACATGTCCATATACTGATTGTTATCTACGTGGCCGATCAGTCATGGCAGACAAGTCCAATATCCTCAAAAACATAGAGCTCCCTACATAGCAGATCATTCCAACATATCCATGTACAGAGAGCTAGCTACATGGCAGAGTACTGCAACAT
>NW_006409060.1:458354-461171 GCF_000296735.1 Chrysochloris asiatica | reverse complement strand
AGCCAGCTAAATGGCTAATGATCCCAAAATGTCCATATACAGAGAGCTAGCTACATGGCAGAGTAGTGCAACATTTCCATATACAGGCTTCTAGTACTATGGCAGATTAGTATAATGTGTCCATATAATGAGAGCTAGTTACATGGCAGAGTACTCCAACATGACCATGTACAGAGTGCTAACTACATGGCAGATCAATCCAACATGTGTATATTTAGATAGTAAGTTACAAGTCAGGTGAGTTCGACATGTTCATACACAGGGAGCTGGCTACATGGCAGATGAATCCAACGTGTGTATATTTAGATAGTAAGTTACAAGTCAGTTGAGTCCGACATGTTCATACACAGGGAGCTGGCTACATGGCAGATGAATCCAACGTGTGTATATTTTCAGGGATAGCTACAAGGCAGATGAGTCCAACATGTTCATACACTGAAATCTAGCTACATGGTTGATGAGTCCAACATGTGCATATTCAGGAAACTAGCTACATGGCAGACAAGTCCAATATCTTCATATACAGAGAGCTATCTACATGGCATTCAATTCCAGTATCTACATATACAGAGAGCTACCACATGGCAGATCACTCCAACATATCCATGTAGAGAGAGCAAGCCATAAGGCAGAGAAGTCCACAATGTCCAAATACAGAGAGCTAGCTACATGGCAGAGAAGTGCAATATTTTCATATATAGACTTCTAGCGACATGGCAGATGAGTCCAATGTGCCCATATCCTGAGAGCTAGCTACATGGCATAAGAGTGCAACATATCCATATACAGAGTACTAGTTGCATGGTAGATGAGTCCAACGTGTCCATATACTGAGAGCTAGATACCTGGCAAATGAATCCAACATGTGTATATTTAGAGGGCTAGCTACAAGTGAGACGAGTCCAACATGTTCATACAGAGAGAGCTGGCTACATGGCTGATGAGTCCAACATATCCATATACAGAGAGCTAGCTACATGGAAGACAAGACCAATATGTTCATATACAGAGAACTACTGACATGACAGATCAGCCCAACATATAAATGTACAGAGAGCTAGGTACATGGTGTCAAGTATAAAATGTCCATATACAGAGAGCTAGCTACATGGCATAGTAGTCCAACATTTCCATACACAAAGTACTATCTAAATGGTAGATGAGTCCAACGTGTCCATATACTAAGAGCAAAGTACAAGGCATATTAGTCCAACATGTTCATACAGAGAGAGCTGGCTATATGGCTGAGGAGTCGAATATGTCCTAATACAGAGAGCTAACTACATGGCAGACGAGTCCAAAATATCCATATACAGAGAGCTAGCTATATGGCAGAGTAGTGCAATATTTCCATATATTGATTTATAGCTACATGGCAGATAAGCGCAACATGTCCATATACTGAGAGCTAGCTACATGGCACAAGAGTCCAACATGTCCATATACAGAGTACTAGCTCCATGACAGATGAGTCTAATGTGTCCATGTACTCAGAGCTAGCTACATGACAGAGTAGTCGAACATGTACATATACAGTGTACTAGCTACATGGCACAGGAGTCCAACTCGTCGATATACTGAGAGCAAGGTAGATGAGTACAACATGTTCATACACAGAGTGCTAGCTATATGGCTGATGATTCCAACATGTCTATATACAGAGAGCTATCTACACGGCCGACAAGCCCAATATGTTCATATACATAGAGCAAGCTACATGGCAGATCAGTCCAACATATCCACATACATGAGAGACGACTAAAATGTCCATATACAGAAATCTAGCTACATGGCAGAGTAGTGCAACATTTCCATATACAGAGTTTTAGCAACATGGAGGATAATTCCAACGTGTCCATATCCTGAGAGCTAGCTTCATGGCAGAAAGGTCTAATATTTTCATATACAAACAGCTATCTACATGAGAGATTAGTCCAACATATCCATGTACAGAGAGGCAGCTACATGGCAAACGAGTCCAAAATGACCATATATAGATTTCTAGCTACATGGCAGCTGAGTTCAACATGTCCATATACTGAGAGTTATCTTCTCTTCAGATGAGTCCATCATGTGTAATTATAGAGAGTTTGATACAAGTCAGATGAGTCCAACATGTTCATACACAGAGAGCTGGCTACATGGCAGATGAGTCCAACATGTCCATATACTGATTGTTAGCAACATGGCAGATGAGTGCAACATGTGTGTATTTAGAGGGCTAGCTACATGGCAGACAAGTCCAATATCTTCATATACAGAGAGCTACCTACATGGCAGATCAGTAATACATATTCATGAACAGAGAGCTAGTAACATGGCAGACAAGTCCAAAATGTCCATATACAGAGCGCTAGCTACAAGGCAGAGTACTGCAACATTTCCATGTGCAGAGTTCAAGCTACATGTCCATGTATATACTTCTAGCTACATGGCAAATGAGTCCAACATGTCCATATACAGAGAACTAGCTACATGTCAGAGTAGTGAAATTTCCCCATATATAGACTTCTAGATACATGGCAGATGAATCCAATTTGTCCATATACTAAGATCAAGCTACAAGGCAGATGAGTCCAACATGTTCATACAGAGAGAGCTAGCTACATGAGTGATGTTTCCAACATGTCCATATATTGAGAGCTACCTACATGGCAGACAAGTCCAATATGTTCATAGAGAGCTAGCTATATGTCAGATGAATCCAACATGTGTATATTTAGAGGGCTAGCTACAAGTCAGATGAGTCCATCATGTTCATATACAGAGAGCTGGCTACATGGTAGATGAGGCCAACATTTCCATATACTGATTGTT
>NW_006409060.1:456901-458254 GCF_000296735.1 Chrysochloris asiatica | reverse complement strand
CCAACATGTCTATATTTAGAGGGCTAGGTACATGGCAGACAATTCCAATATCTTCATATACATGTCATATTAGTCCAACATATCCATGTACAGAGAGCTCGCTACATGGCAGGCAAGTCCAAAATGTCCATATACAGAGAGCTGGCTACATGACAGAGTAGTGTAACATTTCCATATGCAGATTACTAGCTACATGGCAGATGAGTCTAACGTGTCCATATACAGAGAGCTAGCTACATGGCAGAGTAGTGCAACATTTCCATATTTAGACTTCTAGCTACATGGCAGAATAATCCAACATGCCCATGTGCTAAGAGCAAGCTACAAGGCAGATGAGTCCAACATGTTCATACAGAGAGAGATGGCTACATGGCTGATGTTTTCAAAATATCCGTATATTGAGAGCTAGCTACATGGCAGACAAGTACAATATGTTCATATACAGAGAGCTACCTACATGGCTGATCAGTCCAATACATCCATGTTCAGAGAGTTAGCTTCATAGCAGACGAGTCCAAAATGTCCATATACAGAGAGTTAGCTACATGGCAGAGTAGTCCAACATTTCCATAAACAGATTTCTAGGTACATGGCCAATGAATCCAACATGTCCATATAAAAAGAGCTTGCTACATGGCAGAGTAGTACAACATTTCCATATACGGAGTTATAGCTACATGGTAGATGCGTCCAACGTGTCCAAATACTGAGAGCCAGTACAAGGCAGATGAGCCCAACATGTTCAGACACAATGAACTGGCTTTATGGCTGATGAGTCCAACATGTCCATATACAGAGAGCTAGCTACATGCCAGATCAGTTCAACACATCCATGTACTGAAAGCTAGCTACATGGCAGACAACTTCAAAATGTCCATATACAGAGAATTAGCTACATGGCAGAGTAGTGCAACATTTCCATATACAGAGTTCTAGCTACATGACAGATGAGTCCAACATGTCTGTATAATGAGAGCTGGCTATATGGCAGAGTATTCCAGCAGGTCCATATACAGTGTATTAGCTACATGTCAGATGAGTCCAACATGTTTATATTTAGAGGGTTTGATTTAGAATAGTCCAACAAGTTCATACACAGAGAGCTGGTGACAGGGCTGATGACTCCAACATGTCCATATACTGAGACCTAGCTACATGGCTGACAAGTCCAATATGTTTATATCCAGGGAGCTACCTACATGTCAGATCAGTCTAACATATCCATGTATAGAGTGCTAGCTACATGGCCTTCAATTCCAAAATGTACATATATAGAGAGCTAGCTGTATGGCAGAGTAGTGCAACATTTCCATATACAGAGTTCTAGCTACATGGCAGATGAGTCCAACATGT
>NW_006409060.1:455945-456726 GCF_000296735.1 Chrysochloris asiatica | reverse complement strand
GTGTCCAAATACAGAGACCTAGCTACATGGCAGAGTAGTGCAACATTTCCATAAACAGAGTTCTAGCTACATGATAGATGAGTCCAACGTGTCCATATACAGAGAGCTAAGTACATGGAAGAGTAGTCCTACATGTCCATATACAGAGTTCTATCTACATGTCTATATGCTGAGAGTTAGCTACATGGCAGATGAGTTCGACATGTGTATATTGACAGGGATCGATACAAGGAAGATGAATCCAACAGGTTCATATACAGAGATGTAGCTACATGGCAGATCATTCCAACTTGTACATGTACAGACAGCTAGCTACTTGGCAGACGAGTCCAAAATGTACATACACAGAGAGCTAGATACATGGCAGAGTAGTGCAACATTTCCATATACAGAGTTCTAGCTACATGATAGATGAGTTCAAGGTGTCCATATACAGAGAACTAGCTACATGGAAGAGTAGTCCTAGATGTCCATATATAGAATTCTATCTACATGGCAGATGAGTCCAACAGGTCAATATACTGAGAATTACCAAATTTTCAGGTGAGTCAAACATGTGTATATTTAGAGGGCTAACTACAAGCACAAGAGCCAGAGAGCTGGCTATATGGCAGATGAGTCCAACATGTCCTTATACTGATTGTTAGCTACATGGTAGATGAATCCAACATGTGTGTATTTAGAGGGTAAGCTACATGGCAGACAAGTCCAATATCTTCATAAACAGAGAGCTACCTACATGGCAGATCAGTCCAACATATCCATGTACAGAGAGCTAGCT
>NW_006409060.1:452133-455810 GCF_000296735.1 Chrysochloris asiatica | reverse complement strand
ACATGTCCGTATACATACTTCTAGCTACATGGCAGACAAGTCCAAAATGTCCATATACAGAGAGCTAGCTACATGGCAGAGTAGTGTAACATTTCCAAATGCAGAATTATAGCTACATGGCAAAAGTGTCCATATGCACAGAACTAGCTAGATGGCAGAGTAGTGCAAGAATTCCTTATGCAAAGTTCTAGCTACATGTGAGATGATTCCAACATGTCCATATACTGAGCACTAGCCACGAGGCAGATGAGTTCAACATGTTAATACACAGAGAGCTGGCTATATGGTTGATGAGTCCAACAAGTCCATATACAGAAAGCTAGCTAAATGGCAGATGACTCCAAAATGTTCATATTCAGAGAGCTACTTAAATGGCAGAGTAGTGCAACATTTCCATATACACAGTTCTACCTACATGGCAGATGAGTGCAACGTGTCCATATACAGAGAGCTTGCTGCATGGCATGCAAATCCCAAATGTCCCAATACAGAGAGCTGGCTACATGGCAGAGTACTGCAACATTTCCATATACAGTGTTCTAGCTACAGGGCAGATGGGTCCTACTTGTCCATATACAAATAGATAGCTACATGACAGAGTAGTGCAAGAATTCCATATACAAATTTCTAGCTACATGGGAGATGAGTCCAACATGTCCATATACTGAGCGGTAACTACAAGGCAGATGTGTCCAACATGTTCATACACAGAGAGCTGGCTATATGGATGATGAGTCCAACAAGTCCATATACAGAGAGCTAGCTATATGGCAGAGTAGTGCAACATTTCTATATATAGACTTCTGGCTACATGGCAGATGATTCCAATGTGTCCATATTTTAAGAGCAAGCTACAAGGCAGATGAGTCCAACATATTCATACAGAGAGAGCTGACTACATATCTGATGTTTCCAACATGTCCATATATTGAGAGCTAGCCTCATGGCAGATAATTCCAATATGTTCATAAACAGAGAACTACCTACATGGCTGATCTGTCCAATATATCCATGTACAGAGAGCTAGCTACATGTCAGACGAGTCCAAAATGTCCATATATAAAGAGTTAGCTACATGGCAGAGCAGTACAACATTTCCATATACGGAGTTATAGCTATATGGCAGATGAGTTCAACGTGTCCATATACTGAGAACCAGCTACATGGCAGAGTAGACCAATATGTCCATATACAGAGTACTAGCTACATGGCAGATGAGTCCCAGATGTCCATATACCGAGAGCCAATACAAGGCAGATGAGTCCAACATGTTCATGCACAGAGAAATGGCTATATGACTGATGAGTCCAACATGTCCATATGCAGAGATCTAGCTGCATGGCACATCAGTCCAAGATATTCATGTACAGAGAACTAGCTATATGGCAGATGAATCCAACATGTGTATATGTAGAGGGCTAGTTCAAAGTCAGATGAGTCCATCAAGTCCATACACAGAGAGTTGGCTACCTGGCTGATGAGTCCAACATGTCCATATACAGAGAGCTAGCTACATGGCAGACGACTCCAAAATGTCTATATTCAGAGAGGTACCTACGTGACAGATCAGTCCCACATATCCATGTACAGAAAGCTAGCTACATGGCATTCGGGTCCAAAATGTTCATATACAGAGAGCTGGCTACATGGCAGAGTACTGAAACATATCCATATGCAGGGTACCAGCTACATGGCAGATGAGTCCAACGTGGCCATATACAGAGAGGGAGCTACATGGTAGAGTAGTGCAACATTTCCATATACACTGTTGTAGCTACTTGGCAGATGAGTCCATCATGTCCATACACAGAGATCTGGCTACATGGATGATGAGTGCAACATGTTCATATACAGAGAGTTGGCTACATGGCAGAAGAGTCCAATATCTCTAAATTCCGAGAGCTACCTACATGACAGGTGAGACCTATATATCCATGTACAGAGAGCTAGCTACATGAAATTTGAGTCCAAAATGTCCATATATAGAGAGCTGGCTACATGGCAGAGTACTGCAACATTTCCATACACAGTGTTCTAGCAACAGGGCAGATGAGTCCTACTTGTCCATATACAAAGAGATAGCTACATGGCAGAATAGTGCAAGAATTCCATATACAAAGTTCTAGCTACATGGCAGATGAGTCCAACATGTCCCATTACTTAGAGCTAGCTACATGGCAGATGAGTCCAACAAGTGTATATTTAGAGGGCTTGCTACAAGTCAGATGAGTCCAATATGTTCATACACAGAGAGCCGGTTACATGGTTGATGAGTCCAACATGTCCATATACTGAGAGATAGCTACATGGCAGAGTAGTCCAATATGTTCATATACAGAGAACTAACTACATGGCAAAACAGTCAAACATATCAATGTACAGAGAGCAAGCTACATGGCAGATGATTCCAAATGTAAATATGTAGAGAGCTAGCTACATGGCAGAGTAGTGCAACATTTCCATATACAGAGTTCTAGCTACATGACAGATGAGTCCTACTTGTCCATATACAAAGAGGAAGCTACATAGCAGAGTAGTGCAAAAATTCCATATACAAATTTCTAGTTACATGGGAGATGAGTCAAACATGTCCATATACTGAACGCTAGCCACGAGACAGATAAGTCCAACATGTTCATTCACAGACAGCTGGCTATATGGATGATGAGTCCAATAAGTCCATATACAGAGAGATAGCTACATGGCAGACAACTCCAAAATGTCCATATACAGAGAGCTACCTACATAGCAGAGTAGTGCATCATTTCCATATACACAGTTCTAGCTACGTGGCAGATGGGTCCAAGGTGTCCATATACAGAGAGCTAGCTACATGGTAGAGTAGTGCAACATTTCCATATACTGAAATCTAGCTACATGGGAGATGAGTCAAATGTGTCCATATACTGAGAGCTAGCTACATGGCAGAGTAGTCCAACATGTCTATATACACAGTACTAGCTACATGGCAGATGAGTCCAAGGTGTCCATATACAGAGAGCTAGCTATATTGCTGTCAAGTCCAATATGTTCATATACAGTGAGCTAGCTAAATGGCTGATAATTCCAACATATCCATGTCCAGAGAGCTAACTACATGGCAGACAATTACAAAATGTCCACATACTGAGAGCTGGCCACATGTCAGAGTAGTCCAACATGTGTATATTTAGTGGGTTCGATACAAGATAGATGAGTCCAACATGTTCATACACATACACAGAGAGTTGGCTACATGGCTGATGAGGCCAACATGTCCATATAATGAGAGCTGGCTACATGGCAGACAAGTCCAATATGTTGATACATAGACAGCTACATACATGGAAGATCACTCCAACAAATTTATGTACAGAGAATAAGCTACATGGCAGACTATTCCAACATGTACATGTATAGAGAGCTAACTACATGGCAGAGTAGTGCAACATCAGCATATACAGAATTCTAGCTACATGTCAGATGAGTCCAACGTGTCCATATACAGAGAGCTAGCTACTCAACAGAGTAGTGCAACATGTCTATATACACAGTTCTATCTACATGTCAGATGAGTCCAACATGTTGATACACAGAGAGCTAGCTACATGTCAGGGTAGTCCAACATGTCCATATACAGAGAGCTAGCTACATGGCAGATGAGTCCAACATGTCCATATACTGAGAGCTAGCTACAT
>NW_006409060.1:451011-452033 GCF_000296735.1 Chrysochloris asiatica | reverse complement strand
CCATATACAGAGAGCTAGCTACATGGCAGATGAGTCCAACATGTCCATATACTGAGAGCTAGCTACATAGCAGAACAATCCAACAAGTCCATACACAGTGTTCTAGCTACATGGCAGATGAGTCCAACATGTCCATATACAGTGAGCTAGCTACATGACAGAGTAGTGCAACATTTCCATATACGGAACACTAGCTACATGGGAGGAGTACAACATGTCCAGATACTGAGAGCTATTTACATGACACAGTAGTCCAACACATACATATACGGAGAACTAGCTACATGGCAGATGAATCCAACGTGTCCATATGCAGAGAGATAGCTACATGGCAGAGTAGTGCAACTTTTCCATATACAGATTCTAGCTACATGGCAGATGGGTCGAACATGTCCATATATATGAAAGCTAGCTACATGGCAGAGTAGTGCAACATGTCCATATACAGAGTTCTAGTTACATGGCAGATGCGTCCAACGTGTCCACGTACTGAGAGCTAGCTTTATGGCAGAGTAGTCCAACATGTCCATATACAGAGTATTAGCAACCTAGAAGATGAGTTCAATATGTCCATATACTGAGAGTTAGCCACATGGCAGATGAGTTGGACATGTGTATATTTAGAAGGCTCGCTACAAGCCAGATGAGTACAAGATGTTCATGTACAGATTGCTGGCTACATAGCTGATGAGTCCAACTTGTCCATATACTGAGTTGGCTACATGGCAGATAAGTCCAAGATGTTCATATACAGAGAGCTACCTACATGGCTGATCATTTGAACATATCCATGTAAAGAGATATAGCTACATGACATACAAGTCCAAAATGTCCATATACAGAGAGCTAAATACATGAGAGTGTAGTGCAGCATTTCCATATACAGAGTTCTAGCTCCATGGCAGATGAGGTCAATGTGACCATACACAGAGAGCTAGCTACATGGAAGGGAAAAGCAACATTTCCATATACAGGATTCTAGGTATATAGCAGATGAGTTCAATGTGTCCATATACTGAGAG
>NW_006409060.1:450076-450911 GCF_000296735.1 Chrysochloris asiatica | reverse complement strand
AGCTAGCTACATGGCAGAGTAGTCCAACATGTCCATATACAGAGTTCTAGCTACATGGCAGATGAGTCCAACGTGTCCATATACTGAGAGTTATCTACTTTTCAGATGATTCCAAGAAGTGTATATTTAGAGGGCTAGCTATAAGGAAGATGAGTTCATAATAAGACAGCTGGCTACATGGCTGATAAGTCCAACGTGTCCATATGCTGAAAGCTAGTTACATGGCAGACAAGTCCAATATGTTCACATGCAGAGAGAAACCTACATGGCGGATCAGTCCAACATATCCATGTAATGAGAGCTAGCTACACGGCAAGGTAGTGCAACATTACAATATACAGAGTTCTAGCTACATGGCAGATGAGTCCAACGTGTCTATATACTGAGAGCTAGCTACAAAGCATATGAGTCCAACATGTTCATACACAGAGTGTTGGCTATATGGCTGATGAGTCCAGCATGTTCATATACTGAAAGCCTGCTACATGGCAGATGAGTCCAACATGTGTATATTTAGAGTGCTTGCTACAAGGCAGATGAGTCCAACATGTTCATCCACAGAGAGCTGACTACACGGTTGATGAGTCCAACATGTCCATATACAGATAACTAGCTACATGGCAGACAAGTCCAATATGTTCATATACAAAGAGCTACCTACATTGCAGATTAGTGCAACATATCCAGGCACATAGAGCCAGCTACATGGCAGACGAGTTCAAAATTGCCTTAAACAGAGGTAGCTACATGGCAGAGTAGAGCTACATTTCCATATACAGAGTTCTAGGTACATGGCAAATGAGTCCAATGTGTCCTTATACTGATAGCTAACACA
>NW_006409060.1:447066-448461 GCF_000296735.1 Chrysochloris asiatica | reverse complement strand
ACATGGTTGATGAGTCCAACATGTCCATATACTGAGAGATAGCTACATGGCAGAGTAGTCGAATATGTTCATATTCAGAGAGCTAACTACATGTCAGATCAGTCCAACATATCTATGTACAGAGAGCTAGCTACATGACAGAGTACGGCAACATGTCCATATGCAGAGTTCTAGCTACATGACAGATGAGTCCTGCTTGCCCATATACAAAGAGGTAGCTACATGGCAGAGTAGTGCAAGAATTCCATATAGAAAGTTCTAGCTTCATGGGAGATGAGTCCAACATTTCAATATACTGAGCACTAGCCACAAGGCAGATGAGTCCAACAAGTCCATGCACAGAGAGCTGGTTATATGAATGACGAGTCCAACAAGTCCATATACAAAGAGCTAGCTACATGGCAGATGACTTCAAAATATCCATATGCAGAGAGCTACCTACATGGCAGAGTAGTGCAGCATTTCCATATACAGAGTTCTAGCTACATGGGAGATGAGTCCAACGTGTCCATATACTGAGAGCTAGCTACGTGGCAGAGTAGTCCAACATGTCCATATACAGAGGACTAGCTACATGGCAGATGAGTCCAAAATGTGCATATACAGAGAGCTAGCTATATGGAAGTCAATTCCAATATGTTCATATACTGTGAGCTATCTACATGACTGATCAGTCCAACATATCCATTTCCAGAGAGCTAGCTACATGAAAGATGATTCCATAATGTCCATATACAGAGAGCTAGCTACATGGCAGAGTAGTGCAACATTTCATTATACAGAGTCCTAGCTACATGGCAGATGAGTCCAACATGTACATATACTGAGAGCTGGCTACATGGCAGAGTATTCCAACACAAACATATACGGAGAAATAGCTACATGGCAGAAGATTCCAATATGTGCATATACTGAAAGTTAGGTACTTGGCAGATGAGTCCAACATGAATATATTTAGTGGGCTCGATACAAGGTAAAGGAATCCAACATGTTCATACACAGAGAGCTGGCTACATGGCTGATGAGGCCAACATGTCCATATACTGAGATATAGCTACATGGCAGACATGTCCAGTATGTTGATATACAGAGTGCTACCTACATGGAAGATCAGTCCAACTTATTTATATACAGAAATCAAGCTACAGGGCAGACTATTCCAAAATGTACATATATAGAGAGCTAACTACATGGCAGAGTAGTGCAACATTTCCATATACAGAGAGCTAGCTACTCGACAGAGTAGTGCAACATGTCTATATACACAGTTCTAGCTACATGTCATATGAGTCCAACATGTTGATACACAGAGAGCTAGCTACATGTCAGGGTAGTCCAACATGTCCATATACAGAGAGCTAGCTACATGGCAGATGAATGCAACATGTGTATATT